>NC_057814.1:595228335-595244157 GCF_018294505.1 Triticum aestivum
TAGGAGGTCCGTTTCGTCCGTTTTGCGGTACGCCACACCCCTCCCGATCAACAGGACCCCCGTTTCGACCGTAGGAGGTCCGTTTCCTCCGTTTTGCGGTACGCCACACCCCTCCCGATCGACAGGACCCCGTTCCGAACGTAGGAGGTCCGTTTCCTCCTTGTGCGGTATGCCAGGCCTCGTTTCCATCGCCTGTTCCGTCCAAGCCCTCCCGATGAACACGACCACGCATTCCGTTCCGACCCAGCCGGTTGGCTCCCACGCGTTCCGTTGCCTCCCGACGAACACGACACATTCCGTTGCCTCCCCATGAACACGACGCATTCCGTTGCCTCCCCATGAACACGACGACGACGCTGTTTCTCCGTTCCGACCCAGCCATGTCAACGAGCCCTCGCCGTACGTATGCGCGAGTAGGCGTTCGAGACCCCGCCCGTATGTACACATACGTGGCCATATTTTCTTTCTTGCACCCTGGCCGCTGTACGTACGTGTACATGCTACGTGCACGCCTCTACTACGACACGTGCGCGCCTCTACATCCACCAGTATATATGTACGTACACGTTCGCAACCAGAATGACAACGCTACGTACGCTTCGACCAGGTGGGTCCTGACTGTCAGGCACTTCTTTGCGTGCGAAGATGTAGCTGGTGGGTCCCAGCTGTCAGGGGGGGCGAATCGTTTTTTTTTTGCCCAGACGCACTTCCTTGCGTGCGAAGGTGTAGCTGGTGGGTCCCAGCAGTCAGGGGGAAACTTTTTTTCACGAAATACGGTGGCCCGTCTGGTGGGTCCCCGCTGTCAGGTGAAGGAATAATTATTTTGCGCGTAATAAGGAGGCACTTCCTTGCTGCGGCCGTGGACCCAGCTGTTAGCGTCTCCACGCACAGTACTCTTCCGATGGAAGTCGGTCGTTGACCACATTGACCATGCCGCGCCGAGAGCACCACGGCGGTGGACGACGGCGAGGCCTAGGAAGGAGACGACACGGAGGCAGGGAAGACTCGGCAGTTGTTTCCCACGCGGAGGGGAGTACGACTGTACGAGGGTTTACTGGTTCGTCTGCCGTCGCCGGAGAATAACAGCAGGTGTGGGTGAGTAGAGGGATGGCTAGGCCAGCGATGGGAGTACGGTGGGGCGGTGAGGCCTGCGCGGCAGCACAGCCGGCCGCGGGGAGGAGGGAGCAGACAGTCCCGCCGGCGCTTGTTTGAGCGGCTGGAGCAGGAAGAGCAGAGATTGAAGAAGCACGACGGCCGTTGGATGGACATCCAACAGTCAGTGCTTGTGCGCAACCTTTTTTTTAGGAAAGCCTCAAATCTGTGGAAAACAGCATACAACCCATCTGCCATTATTTCTAATAATTTACAGCCCATTTGCTAATTCTTAAGGTTTTTTGGAGCCCATATTCTTTTTGTTAGCATTACAGCCCATATTGTGGCCACGGTTAAAAAATTATACGAAATTTTGCATATTTCGGTGCGGTCCGAACTATTTTTAATCCCGAAATTTCGACTCACATCAAACTGATTTTAAAAATAAATGTATATCAATATAAAATCCAACAATTCTCCATGCATAAAAATTAATGTAATTTAAAATCTTGAAATGAAAAAAAAAGATATTTGAAACTAATTGCCGGTTTGATGTGTTTTAAAAATGTACAACCCATTTCTCATTACTGATGGGCCATTTTCTCGGCCAGCCGAATGAAAGCTCTCCTCGTCTTGAAAGATTTGCAGCCCAACAGGCCTGACAAAGCGACTTACTTGGAAAATCACAAAAAAACTGGGATGTGGCCGTGGACCCAGCTGTCAGCCTCTCCACGTACAGTACTCTTCCAATGGAAGTCGTTCCTTGACCACGTTGACCACGCCGCGCGGAGAGCACCATGGTGGTGGACGACTACGAGGCCTAGGAAGGGGACGACGCGGAGCCAGGGAAGACGCGGCAGTGGAAGCCCGCGTGGAGAGGAGTACGAGGGTTCACTGGTTCGGCTGCGGTGTGAGGCTGCCGTCGCCGCAGGGCCTAGCCAGCGGTGGGAATAGTAGGGGCGGTGAGGCCTCTGCGGTAGCACAGCCGGCCACGGGAGGTAGAAGCATGCGGCACGATCGGCGCTGCTTTGGGCAGCTGGAGCAAGAAGACCAGACGTTGAAGAAGCACTACGGCCGTTGGATGGACATCGTACGGTCATTGGAGCTAGAATCATTCATATTGACTAAGTTGACAAAGCCCTTCGTCTCCGTCAACTTAGTAGACCCACAAGTCAGCCTCCCACCAAGGTGGGTCCCAGCTAGCCGGGGGAGTATTCATTTTTTTGTGCGTAATAAGGAGGCACTTTAGGTGGGTCCGAGCTGATAGCGGGGGGAACGTTTTTTTTTCGCGAAATACGGTGGCCCGTCCGGTGGGTCCCAGCAGTCAGGGGGAAATGATTTTTTTCGCAAAATACTGGTGGCCCGTCCGGTGGGTCCCCGCTGTCAGGTGGAGGAATAATTATTTTGCGCGTAATAAGGAGGCACTTCCTTGCTGCTGCCGTGGACCCAGCTGTCAGCCTCTCCATGTATAGTACTATTCCGATGGAAGTCGGTCGTTGACCACGTTGGCCATGCGCGCCGAGAGCACCAGGGTGGTGGACGACGGCGAGGCCTAGGAAGGGGACGACGCGGAGCCGGGGAAGACGCAGCAGTGGAAGCCCGCGCGAAGAGGAGTACGAGGGTTCACTGGTTCGGCTGCGGTGTGAGGCTGCCGTCGCCGCAGAATAACAGGGGGTGTGGGTGAGTGGAGGGATGGCCTGGCCAGCGGTGGGAGTAGTATGGGGGCGGTGAGGCCTCCGCGGCAGCACAACCGGCCACGGGAGGCAGGAGCAGGCGGCATGACCGGCGCTGCTTTGGGCGGCTGGACCAAGAAGACCAAAGGTTGAAGAAGCACTACGACCGTTGGATGGACATCGTACGGTCACTGAAGCTAGAATCGTTTATATTGACTAAGTTGACAAAGCCCTTGGTACGCTCCAACTTAGTAGGCCCACAGGTCAGCCTCCGAAACGGTGCGCCCCAGATGTCAGGGGGAGGAATCATTTTTTGGGCGGCCGAAGCTAAGAATATCCGAGATTGAAGAAGAAGCACGACATCCGTTGGATAGACATCCAACGGCCACTGCTGCTAGAACCGTGTGTTGACTATAATAAGTTGACAAAGCCTTGCATACGCATCAACTTATTTTTTTAGGGGACGCGTCACTTAGTAGGCCCACAAGTGTGTGGCAGAGAACTTATAGCCCATTTGCGTTTTGTAAGAATGTACAACCCATTTTTGAATTCTAATGGAATTTACAACAGCCCATTTACAGTTTGTTAAAAGTACATCCCATTTTCTAGCTAGGACAACGATTAATAATTTCAACCAACCGTTGAAGACAGAATTCAATAAAATTTCCCACATTTTGATGGGATCCGAAATATTTTTATCCCGAAATTTCTAGTCAGATTAAATATAAATTTGTAGTACGTAAAAATCCAACGAAACATTGCGCGCGCAACAATGAAAATTTAAGATTTTCAAAATCCATAAATAATATTTTATAAACTAATTTCGTGTTTGGTGCATTTTTTATAGTTACTGCCCAGTTTTTATAATTACATCCCATTTATTATTTTTAAAGCCCATTTTCCTGTTAAGCCTAATGCATCCCTCCTAGGAAAGATTTGCAGCCCAGCGGGGCGGAGAATAACAAGTTGACCTTGCCTGGGTATTCCTCAAAAAGACGTATAGCTGGGCTAGCCATTTTCATCTTGAAAAAATTAGTATCTAGGCTGGATATCTGGCCTGGGCTAGACGGGCCACAGCCCGCCCAGTTAATACCCTGCTCTCCTCTGAACAACAACGAAATCATCGCCAAGAAAAACTCTGCAGTGCTCACGCCTCAAAAACACAAATACTGCTCGAGCTGCTTGGTCCCAGCTGTCGGCCGCACCTTGTGCAATTCTCTCATTTATATTGACTACATAGGTTGACAATGGTGTGGGGCCGTGATGTCAGGAAACCAGGAGAAAGCAAAAAAAAATATAGTTGTACATAATAAGGAGGCACTTGCGTACGTACGGCTATGGCCCTAGTGGGTCCCTAGTGTCATCCAGTCAAAATAAAGTCATCTCCTGAATCCTCATGTTCGTTGACGATGTTAACAATGCTCGGCGCCACGGCGAGCGCAACAACTCGACGGACAACGGAGAGGGCCTCGCGGGCTCTACGGATGTCTGATACAGCGCCCGCTGCTCATTCAGGAAGCCAGGATCATTGGACACCTATGAGATCCTTCGAGAAACTGAGACGGCATGAAACGGTAAGGCCGCGCTTGGGAGCTCTGGCTTATTTCAAACCTGTATTAACATACAAGTGTAATTTACTCGTCATCGGAAACAACGCGTAAAATACAGGCGTAATGAAACCGAGGGCCCGAGGTCTGTAAGTAAAACCGGCGGGTTACGCGTGTAATTTGAGAGACCAGTGTATATTTTACGAGCACTGCTATATGGACGACATTACCAGACGATACATGCACGACGTGCGTATCATGCCATCCATGGGCAAGGCTGAAACAGCAGCTAACGGCTGGATTAGCAATCGTCCGAGTGTCGTTCAGCGTTTTTATCGTGTGTGAAGTTCTTCCGATATTTTACTAGTCGAAATCGACCAACCAAGCGCCTTCGCCCGAGACCATCTGCTTTAATTTACAAGCGTCAGTTTTACAAGCGGTTTTGGTTGGAAAACGACGATCCAATCACGGCCTAATATCATGAGTTGGTCGGAAGAGCATATGGTTTCACGTCTAACCTACCCGACTTGTCGTATAGGCTATGAATGAAACATCAGACGATGAACTTCTTAAGCACGGAAACAATAGAAGAGGATGATCTTCTTAACAAGCAAATCACTGGCATTAGATCGACATGCAAAACAATATGAAGCATTATTCTCAGGAGGCACGGTGAACAGCTTGTGATGCCGCATGCCACAACATTCCAAGCTCAACTTTGCAACCAAACACAAGGCCTGGCATTACATAGACAATATTCAGAACAAACTCTTAACACAAGAATATCTCAGCAGAGTAACTATTTACTTCTAAACTGAACACAGGAATAGGAAAAAACACTCGACGCTGCTCACAGCAAGGGCATCCCACTCAAAAATATCAAATGCATGTCTTCTGGCTAACATCAATGAGCAAATTTTGACAAGGTTTTCCAATTCCAATATATTAAACTAACGTCTTCTTGCTAACATCAATGATTAAACTTTGACAAGCTTTTCCCATTCAAAATATGTAATGCCTATGATCGTGGAGTCCTGTTGTAGCTTCTTGTACTTGTTTGGGCACTTTTTGCCCAGGGCACTCCACGTGTTGTTAAATTGCCAATGGTCTCTGCAGACTAGTCATGTCACCGGTGTCTAATAATACTCTGTAAAGCTTCTCGGTCATTCCTTCTGTAATGTAGCGCAAACAGTGACTGCTTCTTTCTGCAAAGTGGAACGACCAACTGGACCCAGTAATGGAGCAGTTTGCCTTGGACACATTGGCTCCTTTTGTGCAGTTCAACTAAAATCGAAGTCGGAATAAAACCGAGCTTTAATTTTGATATCCCTGTAAGCAACAATAGGTATAAGGGAAACAATTACTGAGAAATAATGGTTGATGACTTGTACTCCCAGAAGAAAAGCATCTACTGATCTACTTTATCTTAATGGGAAACAAAGCAGGAGAGTAGCAATTCTCCATCAGTGTGATTCATTCATATTGACTGAGACATTATCTTAACAATGCCTTGTTTCAACATGTATAAAGAACGACAAAGCAGAAAAGTACCATTCCTAAAACAATGCAACTGATTCATTTTAACAGAGATATTATCTTAACAATACCTTGGTTAAACATGTAGAAAGAACTACAAAGCAGGATAGTACCATTCCTAACAAGTGTTGCAGTTTTGAACTAAGATTCAGTAGTTAATTAATTCTGAGAGTGGCATTGCTTAATTTTACCAGCGGCATTAGATTAACGAAAAGCATAAACAGTTCCAGGGGAGAGTGGGCGCAACAACAGTATGTGCTTCCATCTACTTATAAAGGGGGTGATGCAGAGTTTGTTGTAACAAAGCAACAAGCATCATGTCTGGGTTGGTCCCATTTTTGTTCACTACTTAATGGGAAAAGGCAGCAATACAATAGCTTCAATTCAACATTTATTTAAAACAGTACCAATACAAGTAGCACAACATCTCAAAGCACACTGCACAATCATGTGGATGAAGGCCTGTACTGACCTATCATGAGACCGACAAAGGTAAAATACGAATCTCGATCTCCTTTTGTGCAGTTCCACCAAAATTAAGCAAAGTCACCGGTGTGACATTCAAGTTGAACTGCACAAAACACTCTTAAAACATGAGTGTTTCGAGTAGCGAAGCAAAATGTCGCAATAGCAACAAGTTGAATCGATAGCCCTGTTTTAACAGAGGCAAAAAGGAAACAATTACTTGCCGATAAAGGAGGATGAAACAAACGGTGGCAGAAAGAAGCATCTAACTTATCTTGGATGGAAAACAAAGTAGGACAGTAGCATTTCTAAAACGGCTGCATTGATTCATATTAACAGAGACATTCTCTTGAAACAACATTCGTTAAAAAATGTAATTTACTTTTAACAGTGGCATTGCTTCAATTTTCCGGCGGCATTCTTAGATTAAGAACAGCAAAATAGCTGTATGGGACATGCCAGCACCATGTGCGTCCACATGTATAAATGGGTGGTGCAGAGTATGTAGCCAAGCAGCCTATATGCGTTGGTCCCATATTTGTTCTCTTTGAACCTTCTTCCTATGTGAGGGCAGCAAATCTAGTCCTGCACAAACTACCCGACCCCCCAGTTTCTTTCCCTTTTCAACAAAGAGATCGGTTCCTTACAGATGTGTGTACTGGGTTACCCCCCTTTTCCCTTTTCGACCTACAAAGCGGCTGGATAGCCAGTCTATACTACTTTCCGCCCCTCCTTTCCTCATTGAACCACGTCCTAGATTCTTGCTCCAGCCCACCGCACCCTTCTTTCCTCTTTGAACCAAGACCTAGATTCGACTACAGATCGAAAAAGATCCACATGCAGCTAGAGCAACGACGGTTTCAAAGAAACTTATACCTTAGGGTCGTCGGGATGTGGCAAGGCGTGCGGCGGGAGGCCGGATCTGCCCACACTACGTACGGCAGCGAGGAAGAAGGGGTCGGTGGCCCTCCCACACAGGCGCTGGGTGAAAGAGAATAGCGCAACCGACAGTGGATTGCCTCCCTCGCCGAAGGCGATAGAGTGAACGCTGCACCTCCTCCCCTTCCCGGTGCGACGGGATATGGACGCCTCCTTCACCAGCTGTGAGGGGGGAGAGAGACAAGAGGCCAACGCAGTCTTGTTTACATCTGGTGAAGAGAGGTTGAGAGACTGTGAATATAGCAAACCCTAGCAAATGAACGCTGAGCCTCCAGCGTGTAACATATATGTAGTGCGGCGAGCGTGTGGAGAGTGCAAACCCTAGCGAACAAGCGTTGAGGCTCCCGCTTATATATATACTACTGTAGTACGGACTGAGCTCCGGTGCCTTCACTGCACCTGCTTTTGGCCGTATGACAGGTGAGCCAGCCACATTTTGGGCCCACCTGTCATAAATCCAAAGGCAGGTGCACTAAGTCAATGAAGCTGCGTCCATATAGTACTCTCGTGTATACGACTAATATATAGTGGAGTGGTTTCTTATTCTCTCCATAACAATCGTTTTAAATTGTGTAAGTACGAAACGAAACTCTTTATTTAATGTACAGTGAAGAAAACTAGTACTACTTCCGATGAACTAACGATCCACGCCCACGCGTCCTGGTCGCACTTCCTGTCCTTCACGTGTGGTACACTACCCTCCCTTAAGTGAACAACCACACATGTGCCAAATTATCGGAAACGTGTGAGAGTGTGTACAAATAAAGAATTTTAATTCCAATTATCGGAAAGGTTTGAGAGTATTACAAAGTTTGACTTCAGTCAAATCTAATATGCGGAGTAAATAAAAATGGAGGGCTACTACGTCCATCCGGGTTTTTAGTCCACACCATTTTTTAAATCAAAGTTAATAGCTGGACAAATAAAATTACAGGGGAGCTGGAGACAAAGTTGTGAGAAGGCTTAGAAATCAATACAAAACTTATGCTCTTAGTACCAACGTCGATCCTTCTTCGAGGAAACATTTGGTTCATAGCCAATTGTGTGATAAAATTGCACCAACATGAAAGACGACTGCGTCTCCAACGCAACCAAGGTGAACTGACGAAGGATATCATCTTTGTGCGTAACAAGCAAAGAGCACTGATGGAAGACAGGTTGTTTTTCATTGAAAATCGATCAGCTTCACCAGCCGACGCAACCATGAGGCGCAACCATGGGCATCGATAGGTCATCGTGGTGATGCATCATCCATTTGGCATCAAGTTTGGGTGAGGCACCTATGAAGTTCGACAAATCCTCACTGTGGTCTATTTCTTCTCAGTAATCAAGCTCGAGGAAGGAAGAACAACGTGGCAGAGGACAGTGAGGCGGAACAACAATGGCCATCCAATTTTGTGCAGTTCCACTAAAATTGAGGAAGACATGCCCGGGTATGGAGACACGCATCGATGTTTCCAAAAATATAAAAAAGGGTTAGCAACGACATCTCAATTGTCAATAAGAATTAATGAAAAGTACACCAACAAACAGAAGCATCATAAATATCTTGATGGGAACTAAACCAGGATACCCGAGAAAAAAGCATTTCTTCATTTAACCAGTGATAGTACTACCACCATATGGACAATGACCGCACAACCACCATGTACTTTTTGTCGAAACAACATGTTTACCTCCACGGAGGCATAAATCAGGACAACTTTTCGAGTGGCATTTCCTCTATAATAGTACTAGTAGGTGATGTTGGACCAGCCGACGAACCCTAGCTACTATGCATGGGGAGCTGGGGAGTAGTCGCATAGAAGAAAACCCGCACGCAGCGACCTGGGGAGCTGGACCAGTACAAGAAGTTATACCTCAGGTGGGCGAGATATTGTTTAGGCGGGCGGGCGGGATCTGCCCACACGACGGCAGCGAACAAGGGCGCGGAGGATCTTCGTCCGCGCCAGCGCTGGCTCCGAGAGGACGGTGCGCATCGGCTTCCTCCGTCGCCGATGGCGACAACGTCAATGCCGCACCTCCTCACCTCCCGCAGCGGACGGGATTCGGCCGGATCTGTGACCACCGGTGAGGAGAGAGATAGAGTGGACACTGTCATCTTGTTTTGATATGGAGAGGGTGAGAGAGCGAGACGCGAGAAACTCTATCAAACAAGAGGCTATAATGGAGTAAAAATATCTCTCCATAGCAGTGGTTTTAAATAGAATACGCGCGTTCCCGCAAAAGAAACGAAAACTGGCGGACAATTTTTCTAACGTACCAAGAAAGAAAACTCGATCAAAAACACGCCCCCGCTTCCAGGTCGCGAGAGTCGTCGCGCACACACACATATACATAGACATGCATATCCATGTTTACGTAAAATTCCATTTCCATCTCCATCTCCAATCATATTTTTCCAACTGGCACATTATTTACGTTGTTAATTATATACGCAGCAATATTAACGTACAACGTCTCTTGTTTGCGCACGTCCGGACCGCTGCCACGGCCGGTCCTGACCAACCCAAACCCTCTTCATCACCCGCGCATGCTTCCCGCCCGAAACGGTCAGTGCCGCATTCATGCCCGGCCAGAGCGGACGCGACCTCTCACTGGCGCCGGCATTGAAGCGGCGCGCCGGCCGAGAGAGCGTCGCCCGCGCCGCTTCCGGGTGCACGCGGCTGCTCCGCGTTCAGAGGTCGCAATAGCCGGCTACAACATGCATGTAAAAAGTTCTTGGGAGTCCGTGCTACAGCTAGCTGTCCTCCCCCAACTCGTCAATCTCTTCCAGTAGTGCTAGTACTCCATGGCGCGATCCATTGACAAGCAGGCAGGAAAGTTATCGCATACTCGGTTTGCGGTGAGTGGCATGCCGAGCGACCGTGTGGGGTCGAGCCATGGAGGAGGGTGAGACACGAACACGACAGACGTGATTTAAACGTTGGTTTTGCTCGATGGTGTGATCCAACAAAACGAAACGTTGGTTTCTCTCCGTTTCCATTTTTCTCCGGAAAAACGGAAACTTTCCACTCCATTTTCATTCCTATTCCAAGGTTGCCCTGTTACAACATTCCATCAAATACAAAGGAAAACTAACACGCATGCTGATGCATCTCAATGATTCACAGATCATAGCCAATATTTACTTCACAACTAAAGAAAAAAGTTGTGAGAGCGTGTACGAAAGAAAAACTACTGATGGGGTCACTACGACTTAAACCTTAAACCCTAAACATGATTTAATTTCCTGGCCAGGTAGAACCTGTCGAAGGAAAGACGGCTGGCACCCTCGGATCATACGATGCTTTTGTGCAGTTCCACTAAAATCGACCTGAGCATCCCTGATGGCAAAGATATTGAAGAAGTGTTATTAGAATAATAGTACTGGCACTAGTTCATGAGACATAAACTCATCACAAGTAGAAGCCGGTAGAAGTAGAGAAAGATTGACATGGAGATGGAGCTACGGTAGTGGAGCAAGCCAACTCCAAAAGGAAGATGGACTACCTGGGACATCGGGCTGTAGCTAGAAGGGCAGTTGGGACGTGGCATCGGCCCATACCGCGGTGACCCCCGATTGGGACGCACCGACTGTGGGTTTTCTCCCTCGCCGATGTCGACCGCGTCTACGCGGAACATTGTTCCCTTCCCCCAGCTGCGGGATCAGGCCCGTCGTTCTATGCTTGTGAAGAGAGCAACCTAAGAAAGCAGGCTTGTAGCTTAGGCTCCTGCTAGTGTATATATAGTGTTTTTCTTTTTCTCTCCATATCAACCATTTTATATTGCGTATGTGTCATTCAAGAGTGAAATGATGGTTGCTTTTTCCGACTAACTTACTGTGTGATTTGACTACTCCTTAGTGGTCCCTACACGTACTCCCCCTACGTGTATGCAACAGACACACGTACACATGGATGCAAAAACATGCGCGACGCCCTAACGCATGCATATTCGAGCACACGACGGAACACACACGGTCACGCTCAAGTGCTCAACCTACACGTGCATGCACACACATACTCAGTCAGGGTGAGCTAGTGACCGTATAAACACCGGAAAATATATATATTGAGCGCAATGACCGTATTATGAAGTCCACTGACCGTATTTTTACAAATATACAGTGACAAACAGTGTATTTATCTCGTTTGAAATTAAGCCATATTAACCGGAGAGGAGGCAGTATGGACTAGCATTACTTTGTTGTGTCCCGTCAACTTGCCGAACGAGGAGAAGGTTGCAGGACGGGAGAAGCTTGCGCGCGGTGGCTCGCAGGACAAGGAGAAACTTTTGACTAATGCAAGCTCTCCCTCGCTCAGGCGGTGGACGTGCAACAGTTAATTCGGTGTCAGATTGCCAGAAGCATACACTATACTACTAGTGCTATTATTATTCGACTTCCTGAATAGGCGAACAGCCAAGCGCAAAGTAAACAGGTCAGCAAACCTTGCGGCGCATCTTTGTGCGAACCGTGCGGCGCATCTTCGTGTGAACCGTGCTTGCTGCACTTTGAATGTGGCCGAGAGCTGGCTTGATGAAACACCTCGCTTCCTACTTCTTTTTTTGCGGGGTACCTCGCTTCCTAGTGACCAGTGTCTTGGTTGATCGTCCTAAGAATGCTTATATATGAATAAAGCTCTCTCATTTACCCGCAAAAAAGATTAAGCCATATTAACCGGAAAGGAGGGAGTATGGACTAGCACTACTTTTTGGTGTGTCCCGTCAACTCACAGAACGAGGAGAAGCTTGCAGGACAAGGTGAAGCTCGCTTACGCCTTTTGACTAATGCAACCTACCCTCAGTGGACATGCATCACTCCATTCGGTGTCAGATTGTCAGAGGCATACACTGTAGTACCCAACATGCGGAGTACCATCATTGTTCGACTTCACGAAGAGGCGAAGAGCCAAGCACAGTAGTACGAGTAGTACTACTACTAGAACCGCATGGTGGAGCGACTGTACTCTTATTTTTTTTATCTCTGATAAAGTACACGTTTATTCCGAAGAAGGGCGGAAAACGGCAGCCCAACATGTAATGAATGCTATCGATCAACCAACCATGCTCGAATATATCTTGGCCTCTGTGCGAGCCCGTCTGTGTGTTCTTGCTCCTCGTCTCTCTCAAGGAACGGCGGGTTGGCTCTCTGCCGTCAATTGAGATCGGTTTGCTCACACTCCTGTCCCACATGTCAGTGATATGCCAAGAGGAGGTGCGTTGACCGACTGGCCATACGCGTACTTGGTTTTGCACCTTCATACTACTCCTCCCTCCGTCACAGTTTACAGGACACGCTTCATTATGATGCATTTCTCTCAATGCATTTCCACCACCAGAGAGACTTTAGACGCGTTTGGTTTAATGCTCAATTAATTAGGGCGTGGTAACCGCAATCAAGTCCACATTTTTCTCTCCATGTACTGTACTACTACGGAGTGGAGTAAGTGCATGCATGTGTGTACCCGGGGTGGAAGCACTGCATGCATGTGTGTATGCATTATTCCCTCTAGTAATAGACGCCGTGCTATAACTACAAATGCTATTTTTCAGGCCGATCGCTAGTCGCCTTGGTCCCACAGATTTTTTTCTTTTTTCTGAAGCGCGCTGTATAAACAGTGACGGATGGAGTAGTATGAGCGGATTCAAAGAAGAGCATATTGATGGTTGCTTCTTCAGAGCAACTTACAGTGGGAAAGGTGGGGCTTATGATTTGACTGCTCATTACTCACTATTAATGCGGCGCAACGACCGGGCTGAGTCTCCCATGCGGTTGTGCACTACCCCCTCGGTTCTTAAATATACTCCGGAGTATTTGTCTTTCTAGAGATTTCAATGAGTGACTACTCAAATATTTGTCTTTTTAGAGATTTCAAATGGACTGGCACATACTGATGTATATAGACATATTTTAGAGTGTAGATTCACTCATTTTGCTCCGTATGTAGTCACTTGTTGAAATCTCTAGAAAGACGAATAGAATATTTAGGAACGGAGGGAGTACACATACGAAGCAAAATGAGTGAATCTACACTCTAAAATATGTCCATTTGAAATTTGTAAAAAGACAAATATTTAGGAACAAAGGAGTATAATTTTGTGCATGGCACATGGACCCGGATGATGAAGAGGCTTCTGGCAATGCTATCAAGCTTTCATCATTTGTTTACATAATTGACGTACTATACAAATAATTTTCCAGCGACATGAAATTGTACAATGGTGTGAGCTTTCAGCTTTTGTTTCGCGTGTCTTGCCATCGATGCTCTTTCGGAAACAATAAAAAACTAACTTCCTTGCTAATGCATGTCAATTATTAGCAGATTAGAGCTAATAATTACATCACAACTGAAGACAGAGTTGTGAGAAGGTGTTAAATGAAAATTGATCCATGCTTTCATTGGCAGCAACGTCCCCCCAGCTCTGTCTAAATCAACAAGGCATGTTGGGGAAAAAAGTAGCTGTCTGGAGCATGCAACATTCCGATCATTTTGTGCAGTTCCACTAAAATAGAGCTGAGCGTCCCTATTCCAAAGATATTAAGTGTGATTATGATAATAGAGGACTGCTGATGAAACAATAAACACACAAATAGAAGCTGGTCACCTTTGCAGCCTCTCTTAAGACTAACTAGTTGGAGAAGATTAGGCTCGGAGTTGGATGAGGAGGATAGAGCAAAACCAATCTCCCTTTGTGCAGTCGCACTGAAATGTAGAGACGTTGCCCATGTGACATTTTAGTACAACTGCACAAAACACTCTTAAGAAAAAAGTGATTTGTGCAGTTCACCAAAAGGTCGCAATAGCAACGAGTAGAAAGGAAACAATTACTGGCCAATAACAGTTGATGACACATGCGACGACAAAAAAGGGAAGATAACAACATGGTTGTGTTTGTCTAAAACGGTGTGAGGACGAGAATGCAATATGGAAAGTACGCCGGACGAGCTACGTTTTGGGCCAAGAACTACGGAAGATCCACATGCAGCGACGTGGGAAGACGGGCAGTGGAGCAAGGCCGGAGGGGATACCTGGAGATCGTCGGGATGTAACTAGGTGAGCGGCGGCGGGCAGAATCTGCGAGCAGGTGGCGTAGGCCCTGCCGCGCCGGAGCTTGGTCAGAGAGAACGGTGTGTACCGCAGATCGGGACGTGCTGCCTCGGCGCCGTCAAACGGAGAAACGATGCACTTCCTCCCTTTCCCCCGGCGGACGGGATGCGGCCGGATCAGTGACCAACGGTGAGAGAGAGAGAGGCCACTGCACTCCCTTTCCCTCGACGGACGGGTTGCGGCCGGATCAGTGACCAACGGTGAGAGAGAGAGAGGCCACCGCACTCCCTTTCCCCCGGCGGACGGGATGCGGCCAGATCAGTGACCAACGGTGTGAGAGAGAGAGGCCACCGAAGCCTTGTGTGAGATACTCTGAAGAGCGACAAACCAGGCAGGCAGGCTCCATTGTATATAGTGAGCGGACTACCTTTTTCTCCATAAAAATCGTTTTATATTCTGTGTACGTGCCATTGAGCGCTATAACTTTATTTAAAAATAACGCGGCAACGTGTCAAGTCGAACTTTGTTTCGTGCACGCGTGGTACACGACCTCCCTAGGTAAACAACCGCTACAGGCGTTCAAATTAGCACGTGGGCTGCCATTTCGTAAAGAAATGAGCTCCACCGTGTACCCGCGCGGGTGTGGCTGGGCACGAAGCGTGAGTACGTGCATGGTGCACCTATTCTCTTCTTGTATACGTACACCACCTACGTGGGGTTGTGTGAGAGAGATACAAACCTAGAGAGATATAGTGTGTGGGTTCTTGAGAGTTTTTGGGGGGGGGGTCAATAAAAAAATGTAACATATGCAATGTGTGTGAAATAGAGTCCTGGATATAACATATATATAGAGGGGGCGATCCACGAGAAGAGAGTGGAGGTATCATCGGCTTGAGGTGTCCATAGAATCGAAGAGAGGGATGATGTGTGTGTGCGCGCGCGATCGATAAAGAGTGCCATCGAATTTGTGTGTGCCCACGTCAAAGATATAGAGTGGCTGGCCTACTGGAACGTGAGATGGGACATGTGCAGTTTGTCTCTGTGGCATGGATACCTACCTGCAGCGCTCGACTATCGGTGTGTGGTGGGGGAAGAGGGAGGCCCAATTAACTATAGAGGTACAATGGCTGGTATATGTGTGGAGGAGGAGAGAGGCCTACCTCATTTATTAAGGAGATCGATCTGCCTCATGTATTAAGGGAGATCGATCGGCATCCATGCATATGTGCAGGAGAGGAATAAGGTTGGAAGAGAGACAGAGCTAGAGTGTTGGAGGGGGTGGTAGTGGAGTTGCTTCTAACAAATGGTGGGATAGGCTTGCTAGACAAACGGAGGGCACGCCCGCAATATCAATAAGAGAGGAGATGGCTGCTTGTTGTCTGTGCACGTGCCTGTGAGATACGGGTCAGGAGGCATGCACGAATG
Organism: Triticum aestivum; assembly: GCF_018294505.1. NCBI lineage: Eukaryota > Viridiplantae > Streptophyta > Magnoliopsida > Poales > Poaceae > Triticum > Triticum aestivum. The sequence goes on from NC_057814.1 coordinate 595,244,044, forward strand.
ATGAGGGGGGACGATGTGGCTGTGGTAAGCAGACGTAACTACATAGGAAGATCAATCACCCTTTGTTAGAGAAAGGAGAGACATAACTTGTGAGGTACATCGATCGATGGGGGG
>NC_057814.1:595244271-595287928 GCF_018294505.1 Triticum aestivum
ATGCATGTGTGTGTTAGAAGCAAATGAGGCACGAGGAGAAGGATAGAGAGAGAGGGATGCATGTAGGAGGTGGTACGAGAGGCATACTATATCGAGGGGGAAGGAGTGTGCGAGTACGAGAATGATGAAAAGAGTGGTGGGAGTGAGGCATGGACGGTGACAAGAGAAGAGGGGAAGCTTGTGTTTGTGCTAGGCACACCTGGCTAGAGAGGCATATCGATCGATGTGTGCCGTAAAGAAGGAGCTGGGGGGCCTACACACACCGTGGGTGAACGACCTAAAGTGAAAAGATGAATTTGCGCGATGGAGCTAGAGAATGATGAGGGAGGGTGAGAGGGATGCGGGCGTGTGCATGCACAAGAGAAAGTTAGCGCTAGCTACAAAGATAAGAGGGTTGTGTGGGTGTAAAAGACGAATAGAGATCATATATACTTCATTATAAAAAGCAAATTCGGGTATTTGAAGAATTTATCATAGTGTTTCAAACCGACGCATGTGTGAATATATATAACGGTGATACACATGGTGTGGTTATGAACATGTTATACTACATTTAATATATTTTATCTCTACTCTTATAAAAAAACGGAGTTGTTGATGATGGTGTGCCTGCCATCCTGCATTATAGGCCGTCCGATTTATATCTGGCGGATAGAAAGGAAACTATGATGGTTGAAGTTGGCAACAATCATGATTGTAGATTCTTATTGAAATAGAGAAACGAATTCAAATTTAGTTCGAATTGCAGCGGTAGTATAGACATTTGGAATGCACTAAAATGTTGGTATGAGTAGGTTACATGCATTATACAGCAAGCGGAAAAATTTAATCGGACATAACATGGATTCATACTCCCTCCTTCCATCTATATAGGGCGTAATGAGATTTTTAAGACCGCCTTTGACTATTAACAAGATTAATAGTACATGAAATGCATAATGTGAAAATTATATCATTGAAAGAACCTTTCACAGACGAATTTAACGGTGTGCTTTGTGTAAGTTGCATGTCATATATCATTGCTCTAATATTTGGCCAAAGTTAGCATCGAAAAACGCATTAGGCCCTATATAGATGGAAGGAGGGAGTAGCTTTGAATAGCATTTGTATTGTAAAACGGGGCAAGACTCTCTCTTTGTGTGGTGTGAATAGTTTTATTTTTTTCATTTTCTTTTTGATTGAGGGAAGTGCGAATTGATTTGGTACGTACAAGTACAATATTACTACATGTTAGGCTTGTCCCTAAAATTCAACCCGCGTCTTGTTATATCCCGAAAATTCAGATATCGTGCTCCCAAAACTGGCGCCTTCACAACCCGCGCCTTGCTATCCCGAAATTACAACGCGCGCGAAAACTCCCTCTAGCTGCCAAATCCCGACACGCGAAATCCTCCTTCTAACCCTGAGCCAAAAGGGCCGCTAGTTCAAATCGGTGGGGGATACTTTTGTAACACACCCTACATTTTGGACAAGCGTGTCCCTAAGTCATGCTTCACCCCCTCCCATCGCCCCCTTTTCGCCATTCGAAATCCCAGGCCGCCATAACCTCTCCGCTCCAGCCGCGAAACCCCACCCTCCTCCGTCCGCCACGTCACCGCTGCCCAGCCGGAGCCTCTTCCCCGACGACGTCGTCCACCGCAACAGCTCGACTTCCCTCGTCCACCTCCCCGGATGAGGATCCGTCGTCCATCTCGCCGTCCCGCCGGTTCAGCCGCCCCGTCCTCCACCTCCAAGGAGCTGCTCCGACGATCGCCTCGTCTATCGCGGCTGCTCCATCCCCACAGCGCCGCCTTAACCTGCTCCACCAGAACCGCAACATCCTCACCGACTCCTCGGACGAAGCCGAGGCCTACTCGGCGCTACCAAAGAGGTTGTACACTCATCGCATCGCACCTTCTCCTTAACTCGACCTCCCGGCGCCGACGGTGCTCCATCCCGCACCCCCATGGAGCGGCTACCTTGAAGCCGGCGCCGCGGGCGACATCTCCATGGCGGCTCTCCCCCAGTGCGAGGCCCCTTCGGCGGCGGCGTCCATACCAGCCAGATCTGCTGCTGCTGCTCAGGCTCTCGCTCGATCGCTCGCGCTGCTGCTGCTGCTCCGGCTCTCGCTCGATCACTCGCTCGCCCAGCTGCTGCTGCTGCTCTCCCCCTCGCTCGCGCTGCTGCTGTGCTCCGATTAAGCCACACTTCAGTCGACTGAATCGACTTTTGGGTCAGTCGATTTTCAGGGGTTGGGGGGCTCGCCGGAGTTAAGGAAGAACCACCCGCAGCGGGGACGGGGGCTCGCCGGAGTTAAGGAAGAACCACCCGCAGCGGGGACGGGGGCTCGCCGGAGAGGTACCCCACTATCTATCTTAGGGTTCAGGGTGGGGGGCGGGGGGCCTAGAGGGCTGGCCGGCGCGGCGGTGGCGAGTTGTTTCGGGGCGGCGAGGCGGCGCTGGGGCCGGCGGTTCGGCCAGTGGTGGCTGGCGGCTCAGGGGGGTGCAGGTTGAAGATGAACTGCAGGCCCTCCCTAAACTACATGTCAAGTGCCTGTCTGCTACCATTGCGTTCAGTTTCGACAGTAGCATTCAGATTCCACAGTAAATTTCAGTTTTGACAGTTAAGTTCAGAGTCAACAGTTTTTACCTCATCTATTGTAGTCAGGTGGTTTTTGGTGATGTTAATTTTACATCCATTTTACATCATCTATTGGAGATGCTATTAGAATCCCACTTGAGATAGACGATGTATGTCTTGTGCTGCTTCAGCCTTGACGTCTTACGGCTCACCGGAGCTGCTCCAACGACAGAACGATCCATCACAACAGAGCAGTGCCCTGGACGCCATCTACAGATTTCTCAGATCTTCCTCCACACCTCCGACAGCCACCTCTGCCTCAACTGCTTCATCGACCAACCCAATGATGCTGAGGTCGACACGGCTACGGCAAAGAGGTTGTACACTTGTTGCATCACTTATTACTATACATTTAGGTCGATCCATTAGGGCTATTTTTGTTCAACAGAAAAACGTCGATCCACTGGTTGTTACCATCACTCTAAATTTCTGCATGCTCTCCTTACATAATCTCACCATATTTTTTTCGTATGCATGTCAGATATTGTACACAGTCATGCTGAACATGTAGAGAAAAAGAGAAGAGTTTTGTGCGGCAATACAATGTCATGCAGACATCGCTCCATGGTGGGTACAATGGCAAACCCTCCCCACCCCTCTCCAGATTGTAATCCAGAGGAAGATATCTGTTCTGAGGCGGATTCAGACGTGGCTGACCACTCCTATTTACCCCCAAGGTGTTTGCTCTACCTTGGCATGATGATGTTAGTCATATCATGCATATGTTGCCTTGCAGTGCCTACTTTTGACATCATATATGTCATCTGCTTAGTTTAGACATGTTCTGTAATGCCACCTATTTAGTTTCTATATCATATATGGGAATTATGCAGTCTCATGTCTTTTAGCCAGCCATAATATATGTGAAATGTGCAATGCCATCCTGTTTAACCAGGCATCATATATTTGAATGATATCTTGCCCATCCTTTTCTTCATTACATTTCCATTTGTCGACAATGTTTGTACATTAAACTACTCTTCCTGTGAATCAGCCATTTGGGTGGGAGATGGAAAAATCTGGAGTGAAAACAAGGCCTTCAGAGCAGACAGTGCTACCTGTCGAAGCAGATCTCTTGTTGGGTCCCAATAGCTCCTCAGAGATGGATTCAGAGGCAGATGACCAGTCCTATTCCCCCACTAAGGTGTATGCTCTAACTTGGCACGGTTATACTGCTCATATCATGCATACGGTGTCTTGCATTGCATAGTTTAGACATCATACACACAATATTCAACACCATGTTCTTAGTTCAGACATCATATCGAATGCCCTCTGTTTAGCATATAAATCACATATGTGAATTAAATGATGCGATCCTGATTACTTAGATAACATGTAGGTGAATTATGTCATGCAATCCTGTTTAGTTATTCATCATATCTTTGAATTATGTTATGCTATGCTATCCAGTTTAGATAGACATCATATATGTGAAATTATGTCATGCTATCCGTTTTAGTTAAACAATATAAATGTCAACTATTTCATGCCCTCTTTTTTCCACACTATCTATTGCATCTATCTCTCATACAATGTCTGTACATTCAACTATGTTTCCTGTTTATCAGCCATTTGAATTGGAGCGGGTGATGCCAGTATCTAGCGGACTAAAAACACGGTCTTCAAATAAAACAGTGCTACCTCTTGGTGGAGATAGCACCCCGGTTGTACATGCACAAGAACCAGCCCTACCACACATAACCCAAACTCTCACAGATTGTACCCCTACTACGATGGACAGATAACCGGCTTCACCCAATCTAACCCCAACCCCAGCCGATAGTAATCCAGTTCCTATTGACACAACACCATCTCCACCACAGAGCTCCCAAACAAGAGCAGTTAGTAAGGCAGCTCCAGTGCCCAAAGGGCCAGTACTATCACGGCGAACCCCGACTCCACCAGTTAGTACGCCTATTCCTGTGGAGGAAGCACAACCAGCTAGTCGTAGTTTAGCATCTATCGCATTTGATGTTGCTAAATCGTATGTGCGTATCTTCCCATCTTGGAAATATTATATTGAAGATGAAGGAAAATGCCAGTTGCAGGTGTTTGTCCAGTAGTTATGTGTAAGTAATGTTATTCATGGCAATTACTTTGCTTCGTCCCATACATCCTACCTCCATGATGGTTATAATACAGCAAATTTTCCCATTTTTCTCTATAGAGAAGGACCGATTTGGAAACTCGGGATGAGGTAACTTGTGCTAATACCTTTGCTATCTTCAAGAATGCTTGGTGGCAGTATCGGAATTACCTGAAGAAAACGTACTTCACCGGCAAAGAAACTCATCAAATTCCCTTACGTTCTCCTGAGACACATTTACTGGACGATGACTGGGAACGCCTTGTTCTGTACTAGTCCCGAACCAAGAATGTGGTAAGGTCTATGAGCTCATTCTCTATTTTCTAGTATTATATTCTTGCGTCTTACTGTACTCTGTTCATGTAGAACAAGTGCCTAAACCTGAAGAACAACTGTTCTAATTTAAGATTCCATTGCTATCATAGTTCAAAAAAGCGCTAGGCGTTAATTGTGCGTTTTGCCACCGCCTTGCGCTTTACTGACCAAAGGCATGCTTATGCGCAGTTATGCATAGATTATGCGTAGTTATGCGCAATGCGTTTTGCCAACGCCTAGAGCCTAGGCGCGCTTAAGCGCTCGCTTAGGCGCACCTTTTTTAACTATGATTGCTTTGCTCTTGTATCACTGTATTTACTCATACAAACTTATTTTTAAATAGAAGGATCCAATCGAAACTCCAATGGCACAGCAGGTATGTTCACGCATGTTTCTTTAACAGGTTTGCTCTTATCAATAGCTCTGTTGATTTCAATTTCAATTGTGTATACAGTTGACTTTCATATCATGCACATTACTAGCATCACAACAGAGCCAATAGTGTTGTTGTACATGTAGACCCGTGGTACCCATCTGAAATCTTGTTGTGCCGTGTAGTTTCCCACGCTTTGTATTCTTTCACTCCTGCTTGTCTTGAACTGATATGATTTGAACCGTGTCTCTATTTTGATTTGGAAAGACAATGCAGTGACCATAGGACATAGATATATGTTTGTTTGATGCTTTTATTATGTACTAGTACTTGGCAATAGAAGACTTGGTAGTTTAATCCTGTCCAGCTTACTAATGAACTGGTTCACCGAAATGAGTTTCATATACTAGTACATGCTAAACTTGTTATGTGTCTGCTTGTTTCTTCTTTTAGAATGCTGACAGAATATTGGGGAAGAGTGCCTTATTAAGCAATGGTAAAGGAAGTAATGCAGATAAGGTTCAGGAGAGTGACACATCCTTGTTGGTCTCCAACAAAGCTGATAAAACAGCTAAGGAAGACTATCTTGAAGACAGCGAGACAACCCCAAAGTCCTATCTTGGTTTAGTGTTCGAGTTACTGGCCACTACCGCTTGCACAAGCTATTCAAACTCACTGTCTGAATCAGTTCGGCTTCTTGAGTCTCAACTACAAGCTGAAAGACATCGATCAGCTGTGCTGCGACAAGAAGCGGAAGGACTGCGGAAGTCCCTGGAGCATTTAGATGCATACTTTCTGGTGCAACAGCAAGCGTTGGAGGATTTTAGCGCCAAACAGGACAAAGCTAATCAGCTTGCTAAGCTTATTGCCAGCATGGTGGATACCCAGGATAACGTTTCTTGAGCTCTTCTGAAGTTGTTTCAGTTATGCTCTTGTTTTGCTGCCGCGTTTATTTGCACTGGTGGCCAATTTTGACGGCCAGTGTATGTAATGTGCTGCTTTGTTCCCTATATTTGCACTGGTGGCAAACTTTGATGCCCAGTGGATGTAATATGTGTAATAGCGGTAATAGGCTAGCGTTAATTGCTTGCTTATTTATTTCCTTATTGTCTTGTTTAGTTGTTTGCTTGTAGTCACTGCAGTTCTTTTTCTGTTTTTTTCTAGTGGCCACAATAGCCTATTTTTGGTAACTAGGCCAAAATAATCGTGGCAACACACGGACTGTTGTAACCATGGGCCTCCTGCAGGCCGTATGATCCATGGGCCTTCGTCCGGCCGTAGGATCCATCGGCCTTCTATACGGGCCTTAGGGTCCATGGGCCTTCTACGGGACGTAGGGTCCATGGGCCTTCTACGGGCCGTACGATCCATGGGCCTTCTACGGGCCGTACTATCCATGGGCCTCATACGGGCCGTAGGATCCATGGGCCTTCTACGGGGCATATCATCATTTCGCCAATCATGGGTCGTACTATTCATGGACCATAATGGGCCGTTAATAGGCCGTATTTGATAACTCTATGAAGACAGCCCAACGGGTTTTTGACATGAAAACGGCCCAACGTATTAACGGTCCGCAAACGTGCCGACTGTAACAACGGGCTGAATTTGGCCCATAAGCAGAAAATGACAGTAACGGGCCGTATGTAACTGAATGCTGCAAATGAGCCCAAGAATCAATGGGCCCTGAGAAGGCCGAAAGATAACTTGGGCTGGAAACGGCCCAATGGAATAACGTGCCGTTAATGGGTATAAAGTGATACACTTTTCATTACGGGCCAGTTTCACCACGGGCCGTTAATGGGCCAAGAGTTACAAAGGTCCTCATATGGGCCGAAAGAAGTCATGGACCACACATGGGCCGGAAGTTAAAACGGGCTGAATCATATTGGACGGCCCAGATGACGCTACTGGGCCTAATTCGGATAGGGCGTAACGGGCCCTGGGTTAGTGGGCTGTAAATGGGCTATATGCGAACAGGTCGTTAACAGGCTTTCCGTAGGTCGGCCCACCACCTTTTGACCAAGTCAAACGGGCCGGCCTTTTCACAAGAATGGGCCTCTGTTGGGCTGTGTCACGTGTCGCCGTATCATAGGCGCCTTCGGTCCAATGAGCGGATGACATCTGTCCCAACGGTGAGCCGACACGTGTTTCCTCCAACCAATGATGATTTTACATGTGGAAAATCCCCATTGGTCGGGGCTGTTAATGGGTTATCGGATCCAAAACCCGACCAGATAGCTTAACAGCGTTCCGTTACGGTGGATGCCATGTGTCGGTCACCCTTGACGAAAGCACTTCTGTGACGCGCGATTTATCGTCATGGAAGTGGACACTTCCGTGATGATAATTTTGGTAATGTCATGGAACACTTCTACGACAGCACAGGTATGACTATCTTGATTCTGTCATAAATTTGTCATGGATGTACATGCATGACAAAAAATGTGACCTACTATGACAAACACGTATCATCACGGAAGTGTATTTTTTTGTAGTGCATGTGAGGAATAAATCGAATTTGGCTGTACTAAATACATGAGAAACAAATACAATTGCTATATTTCCAAGTTGTTAAGCATGCTTGGTTTGGTTAACTATCTGATCTTCTATTAGGAGTATGTTATATTTTGCAATGTGGTGCTCAGTTAACGTTTGGTTCATTTGTCGTGGTGTTTAGTTAACTGCTTAGTTCAATTCTGTAATGCGATGTTCAATTGCTGTGGCTGCATTCTGTTATTGTATACCATGTGAGGAATAAATCGAATTTGGTTGTACTAAATACATGAGAAACAAATACAATTGCTACATTTCCAAGTTGTTAAGCATGCTTGGTTTGGTTAACTGTCTGATCTTCTATTAGGAGTATGTTATATTGTGCAATGTGGTGCTCAGTTAATGTTTGGTTCATTTGTTGTGGTGTTTAGTTAACTGCTTGGTTCAATTCTGTAATGCGATGTTCAATTGTTGTGGCTGCATTCTATTATTGTATACCATGTGAGGAATAAATCGAATTTGGCTGCACTTAATACATGAGAAACATATACAAGTGCTATATTTCCTAGTTCTTAATCATGCTTGGTTTGGATAAATGGGTTTTCCATGTGAATTGAATTAATCTGATGAATCTGCAATGTGCTTATTTATCATCAACATATTTTACTGATAGCATGCGAACCCTTACTTAACCTGATGACTAACTACCTTATATGTGTTGCAGGGAAACAATGGGAAGAACTGAGGTTTACAAGATGAACTAACTATTATACCTTGCCTTTTTGTATTCTTTTGCCCCATTTCCAATATAGAGAAGATATTTATGCACATCCTTGTTTTCAGGCTTCACTGATGATTACCTCTCAAACCACCTCTGTGGTCAGGAGGCGAGGGTTCATACAACACCCACGGTTCAATATTGAAGTGTTCCTGAAGAGGTCGAAGGATGGACGGTCAATCATCCATAGGCACCAGCCTAAAGTTGCAAAGACCTTCAACATGAATGAAGGCTCAATATTCGCCTTCCGCTTCAGCAGTTTTCCAGATGAGATGCATCTCTCTATGTACCGTCTATGATGCTAATTTCGAAAGGTTCTAGATGTTGCATGTGAAACTTGCTGCTGGTGCAGTTGTGTAATGGGGTAGCTGAGTGCTGAAGCTATATCGTGTTGTACTATGATGTATTTCAATTATGAAATCCTGCTTCCTTAATATGGAAATGGAATATATTATGTGCTTAATATGAATATCAATTAGATTAGTAAATGGATTATTAATAATAAGGCAATTAGCTTGCTAATTGGGTTTTCCTATTGCAAACGGTTAATGAGAAACCACCATGGGCGATGACCTCAGGCAATGCACACAGTTTCTAGGAATAAACTGTGTTGGATCAATGAACAATCACACACGACATTCTCTTCAAAACTGTTTGCATTACGCCACCTTGCGCAAACGTTTTCCTTGGAGCGACTGTGTGGGATGTGCATACGAACGGAAACGTTTAGCGGGGACTGACTATGTGGGATGTACTTGCGACCGGAAACAATTTCGCCGTATAATTGTATTTTTTAGCTCTACTGTACGTATTTCCGTATTTGAGTGCTCGCCGGTTGCACACGACCTCATTTTGCCGAACGTGTGTGCCAGGAGGGCATATCCCCGATGGTTTCTGGGTCGTGTGGGAAGGACCCCCCTATCGCCCACACTCACTTGGCGACGGTTCCAAATGTCGTCGCGGAAAGGGGTTAAAACCATTTGTTTAGGACCGACGCATACCAGTGGTTATTTATATTTCCTTGTATCATGATAAATGTTTATTATTCATGCTAGAATTGTATTAACCAGAAACTTAGTACATGTGTGAATACATAGACAAATAGAGTTTCCCTAGTATGCCTCTACTTGACTAGCTCGTTAATCAAAGATGGATAAGTTTCCTAACCATAGACATGTGTTGTCATTTGATGAACGGGATCACATCATTAGAGAATGATGTGATGGACAAGACCCATCCGTTAGCTTAGCATAATGATCGTTTAGTTTTATTGCTATTGCTTTCTTCATGACTTATACATATTCCTCTGACTAAGAGATTATGCAACTCCCGAATACTGGAGGAACACTTTGTGTGCTATCAAACGTCACAACGTAACTGGGTGATTATAAAGATGCTCTATAGGTGTCTCCGAAGGTGTTTGTTGAGTTGGCATAGATCAAGATTAGGATTTGTCAATCCGTGTATCAGAGAGGTATCTCTGGGCCCTGTCGGTAATGCTCATCACTATAAGCCTTGCAAGCAATGTGACTAATGAGTTAGTTGCGGGATGATTCGTTACAGAACGAGTAAAGAGACTTTCCGGTAATGAGATTGAACTAGGTATGAGGATACCGACGATCGAATCTCGGGCAAGTAACATACCGATGACAAAGGGAATGACGTATGTTGTTATGCGGATTGACCGATAAAGATCTTCGTAGAATATGTAGGAGCCAATATGAGCATCCAAGTTCCGCTATTGGTTATTGACCGGAGATGTCTCTCGGTCATGTCTACATAGTTCTCGAACCCGTAGGGTCCGCACGCTTAAGGTTCGATGACGATTTGTATTATGAGTTATGTGTTTTGGTGACCGAAGCTTGTTCGGAGTCCCGGATGAGATCACGGACATGGCGAGGAGTCTCGAAATGGTCGAGAGGTAAAGATTCATCTATTGGAAGGTTATATTCGAACATCGGAATGGTTCCGAGTGATCCGGGTATTTTTCTGGAGTACCGAGGGGTTACCGGAACCCCCTGGTGAAGTATTGGGCCAACATGGGCCTAAGGGAGAGAGAGGGAAGCCCACGGGAGGTGGCCACGTGCCCCCCTCCTTGGGAGTCCGAATAGTACAAGGAGGAGGAGGCGGCGCCCCCCCTTCCCTTTCCCTCTCCCTCCCCTTCATATTCCCTCCGATGGAAGAAAGGAAAAGGGGGGGGGCGAATCCTACTTGGACTAGGAGTCCAAGTAGGACCCCCCACATGGCGCGCCCCTCCTGGCCGCCGGACTCTCCCCCCTCCTTTATATACGTGGCCAGGGGGCACCCCAAAGGCACATTAATTGTTCTTAGCCGTGTGCGGTGCCTCCCTCCACAGTTTACCACCTCGGTCATATTGTCGTAGTACTTAGGCGAAGCCCTGCGCGGATCACATCATCAACACCGTCGCCACGCCGTCGTGCTGACGGAACTCTCCCTCGACCCTCTACTGGATCAAGAGCTCGAGGGACGTCATCGTGCTGAACGTGTGCTGAACACGAAGGTGCCGTACGTTCGGTTCTTGGATCGGTTGGATCGTCAAGACGTTCCACTACATCAACCACGTTACTAAACGCTTCCGCTTTCGATCTACGAGGGTACGTGGACACACTCTCCCGTCTCGTTGCTATGCATCTCCTGGATAGATCTTGCATGATCGTAGGAATTTTTTTGAAATACTGCGTTCCCAACTGTGGCATCTGAGCCAGGTCTATGCGTAGATGATATATGCACGAGTAGAACACAAAGAGTTGTGGGTGATAATAGTCATACTGCTTACCACCAACATCTTACTTTCATTCGGCGGTATTGTTGGATGAAGCGGCCCAGACCGACATTACATGACAGTGTTCATGAGACTAGTTCTACTGACGTGCTTCGCACACAGGTGGCTAGCAGGTGTCTGTTTCTCCAACTTTAGTTGAATCGAGTTTGACTACGGCCGGTCCTTGTTGAAGGTTAAAACAACACACTTGATGAAAAATCGTTGTGGTTTTGATGCGTAGGTAAGAACGGTTCTTGCCAGAGGCCCGTAGCAGCCACGTAAAACTTGCAACAACAAAGTAGAGGACGTCTAACTTGTTTTTGCGGGGCATGTTGTGATGTGATATGGTCTAAACGTGATGAGATATAATTTGTTGTATGAGATGATCATGTTTTGTAAAAGTTATCGACAACTGGCAGAAGCCTTATGGTTGTCGCTTTATTGTATGAAATGCAATCGTCATGTAATTGCTTTACTTTATCACTAAGCGGTAGCGATAGTCGTAGAAGCAATAGTTGGCGAGACGACAATGATGCTACAATGGAAATCAAGGTGTCAAGCCGGTGACAATGGAGATCATGACGGTGCTTTGGAGATGGAGATCAAAGGCACAAGATGATGATGGCCATATCATGTCACATATTTTGATTGCATGTGATGTTTATCTTTTATGCATCTTCTTTTGCTTAGTACGGCGGTAGCATTATAAGATGATCTCTCACTAAATTTCAAGGTATAAGTGTTCTCCCTGAGTATGCACCGTTGCTACGGTTCGTCGTGCCGAGACACCACGTGATGATCGGGTGTGATAAGCTCTACGTTCACATACAACGAGTGCAAGCCAGTTTTGCACATGCAGAATACTCGGGTTAAACTTGACGAGCCTAGCATATGCAGATATGGCCTCGGAACACTGAGACCGAAAGGTCGAACGTGAATCATATAGTAGATATGATCAACATAGTCATGTTCACCATTGAAAACTACATCTCACGTGATGATCGGACAAGGTTTAGTTGATATGGATCATGTGATCATTTAGATGACTAGAGGGATGTCTATCTAAGTGGGAGTTCTTAAGTAATATGATTAATTAAACTTTAATTTATCATGAACTTAGTACTTGAAAGTATCTGCATGTCTATGTTGTTGTAGATCAATGGCCCGTGCTACCGTTCCTTTGAATTTTAATGCGTTCCTAGAGAAGGCTAAGTTGAAAGATGATGGTAGCAACTACACGGACTGGGTCCGTAACTTAAGGATTATCCTCATTGATGCACAGAAGAATTACGTCCGGGAAGCACCGCTAGGTGCAAGACCCGCTGCAGGAGCAACTCCGGATGTTATGAACGTCTGGCAGAGCAAAGCTGATGACTACTCGATAGTTCAGTGTGCCATGCTTTACGGCTTAGAATTGGGACTTCAAAGACGTTTTGAACGTCATGGAGCATATGAGATGTTCCAGGAGTTGAAGTTAATATTTCAAGCAAATGCCCGAATTGAGAGATATGAAGTCTCCAATAAGTTCTATAGCTGCAAAATGAAGGAGAATAGTTCTGTCAGTGAACATATACTCAGAATGTCTGGGTACCACAACCACTTGACTCAACTGGGAGTTAATCTTCCTGATGATAGTGTCATTGACGACAAAGTTCTTCAATCACTGCCACCAAGCTATAAAAGCTTTGTGATGAACTATAATATGCAATGGATGGATAAGACAATTCCAGAGCTCTTCGCGATGCTAAAGGTTGCGGAGGTAGAAATCAAGAAGGAGCATCAAGTGTTGATGGTTAACAAGACCACTAGTTTCAAGAAAAAGGGCAAAGGGAAGAAGGGGAACTTCAAGAAGAACGGCAAGCAAGTTGCTGCTCAAGTGAAGAAGCCCAAGTGTGGACCTAATCCTGAGACTGAGTACTTCGACTGCAAAGGGACTGGTCACTGGAAGCGGAACTGCCCCAAGTATTTGGCGGATAAGAAGGATGGCAAAGTGAAAGGTATATTTGATATACATGTTATTGATGTGTACCTTACTAATGCTCGTAGTAGCGCCTCACTACAGGAATCAGGTAATTTGCCGTCTGTGGATCACAGACGGCAAAGACCTAAATACAGACGGCAAAGATTTTGCCGTCAGGAAGCGGACGGCAAAGTCAGACGGCAAAGATAAGTCGGCAAAGAATACTTTGCCGTCAACAATTCATCGGGCAGACGGCAAAGATTTTGCCGTCAGCCAACTACAGATTTGCCATCTGTCGCAAAAATAATAGACGGCAAAACCCTATTCTTTGCCGTCAGTCAGAACTTGTTCTTTGCCGTCATCTAGACTAAAGTAGAGACGGCAAAGATTATTTTTCATTTAAAAAAGTGACGTAGAGCAACTCGCTGGACACATGAATATCAAACCAAGACAACAGGTTCAGCTCACGTAGATTTTGGATTTGACATGGCTTGCTGCCTTTCATTCATCGTAGATGGCGTTACAGAGAAGAAACAAAGATGTCCTGAAAATTTACACAAAGGACCCTAGAAAGTAAAAAAAGCAATCAAGTCCTTCTCCACTGCAACAACATGGCCTTCACCGCCGGCCGTCCTTCTTCTGCCACCGCCTTGACCTCCTCGCTGCGCCGCTCGCAAGGCAACCGCCCAGTTGCGCAGCCGCCCGACCTTGCTCTGCACCGCCGCCCGGCCATGCTCACCGCGCAGCTACACGGCCCAACTCGCCGCGCCCTGCTAGAGCCGACCGCCCGCGCGTCGCTCGTAGCAGCCTCCCGCGCCAGCTGCCCTGCCCACACCGGCCATGCCTTGGTCTCCGAACCGCCGCCCGGCCATGCTCACCGCACGGCCCTGCTCGCCCACGCCCTGCTACCGCCGCACGCCCGCGTGTCCCGCGCCGCCCGCCCGCGCGTCACTGGCAGCGGCCTCCCGCGCTGCACACCCACACGTCGCTCGCATCCCGCAACCCGCAGCGGTCGTGCCTGCTCGCGCCGCCCGCCTCGCTGGTTCCAGGAGATAGAGAGAGAGGATTCAGAGAGGGAGCGGAGCAGAGGAAGGGGAGGTCGGACGCCTACCGGCGGCGTGGTTCGCTGGCCGGAGGACCGATGCTGGTGGCGCCGGCGAGTCAATTGGGAGGTCAGAGGTGGGCGAGCTGGATGCACATGCGAGAGAGAGAAAGGTATGAGAGACAGAGAGAATGTGGGGTGGGTGGGCTACGGGTGGATAAGGTGGGGTGGTTGGGTTGCGGGTGGTGGGGTGGGGAGAGAGATCGTGGGGTGGGGTGCGCATCTGTGGTGGATATTGCTGCCACCTCATCAAAGACGGCAAAGATCTTTGCCATCTGGCTTTTTAATTACAGACGGCAAAGTGATCTCTTTGCCGTCTGTAATGAAAAACGCAGACGTCAAAGATCTTTGCCATCTGTGTTTTGTCTCACTGACAGTAAAGTGAGCTCTTTGTCGTCTATATTTTTTGGCAGACGGCCAAGTCTATTTCACCGTTAGTTTTTCTTTGCCGTCTGCTGATGATGGAAAACCCTTTCTTGGCCGTCTGCGCGATGAAAAGCTGACGGCAAAGCCGCCCCCTAACGGAAAATTAGCTGTTTCTCGTAGTGCCTGGGTATTTGATATTGGTTTTGTTTCTCATATTTGCAACTCGAAACCGGGGCTACGGATTAATTGAAGATTGGCTAAGGACGAGGTGACGATGCGCGTGGGAAATGGTTCCAAAGTTGATGTGATCACCGTCGGTGAAGGAAATATGCCCTAGAGGCAATAATAAAGTTATTATATATCATGATAAATGTTTATTATTCATGCTAGAATTGCATTAACCGGAAACATAATACTTGTGTGAATACATAGACAAACAGAGTGTCACCGGTATGCCTCTACTTGACTAGCTCGTTGATCAAAGAAGGTTATGTTTCCTAGCCATAGACATGAGTTGTCATTTGATTAACGGGATCACATCATTAGGAGAATGATGTGATTGACTTGACCCATTCCGTTAGCTTAGCACTTGATCGTTTAGTATTCTGCTATTGCTTTCTTCATGACTTATACATGTTCCTATGACTATGAGATTATGCAACTCCCGTTTACCGGAGGAACACTTTGTGTGCTACCAAACGTCACAACGTAACTGGGTGATTATAAAGGTGCTCTACAGGTGTCTCCAAAGGTACTTGTTGGGTTGGCGTATTTTGATATTAGGATTTGTCACTCCGATTGTCGGAGAGGTATCTCTGGGCCCTCTCGGTAATGCACATCACTATAAGCCTTGCAAGCAATGTGACTAATGAGTTAGTTGCGGGATGATGTATTACGGAACGAGTAAAGAGACTTGCCGGTAACGAGATTAAACTAGGTATTGAGATACTGACGATCGAATCTCGGGCAAGTAACATACCGATGACAAAGGGAACAACGTATGTTGTTATGCGGTTTGACCGATAAAGATCTTCAAAGAATATGTAGGAGCCAATATGAGCATCCAGGTTCCGCTATTGGTTATTGACCGGAGACGTGTCTCGGTCATGTCTACATAGTTCCCGAACCCGTAGGGTCCACACGCTTAAAGTTAGATGACGATCGGTATTATGAGTTTTGTGTTTTGATGTACCGAAGATAGTTCGGAGTCCCGGATATGATCACGGATATGACGAGGAGTCTCTAAATGGTCGAGACGTAAAGATCGATATATTGGACGACTATGTTCGGACACCGGAATGGTTTCGGGGAGTTTCGGACATATACCGGAGTACCGGGGGTTATCGGAACCCCCCGGGGAGTTTAATGAGCCAAGATGGGCCTTAGTGGATACGAGGAGGGGCGGCTAGGGCTGGCCACGCGCCCCCTCCCTCTCTAGTCCGAATTGGACAAGGAGGGGGGCGGCGCCCCCTTTCCTTCCCCCTCTCTCCTTCCCTTCCTTTCCCCCTCCTACTCCAACTAGGAAAAGAGGGAGTCCTACTCCCGGTGGGAGTAGGACTCCTCCCTGGCGCGCCCTCCTCCTGGCCGCCGGCCTCCTTCCCCTGGTCCTTTATATACGGGGGCAGGGGGCACCTCTAGACACACAAGTTGATCTGTTGATCTATTCCAGCCGTGTGCGGTGCCCCCCTCCACCATATTCCACCTCGGTCATATCGTAGCGGTGCTTAGGTGAAGCCCTACGTCGGTAGCAACATCATCACTGTCGCCACGCCGTTGTGCTGACGGAACTCTCCCGTGAAGCTCTGCTGGATCGGAGTTCGCAGGACGTCATTGAGCTGACCGTGTGCTGAACTCGGAGGTGCCGTACGTTCGGTACTTGATCGGTCGGATCGTGAAGACATACGACTATATCAACCGCGTTGTGCTAACGCTTCTGCTTTCGGTCTACGAGGGTACGTGGACACACTCTCCCCTCTCGTTGCTATGCATCACCATGATCCTGTGTGTGCGTAGGAATTTTTTTGAAATTACTACGTTCCCCAACAGTGGCATCCGAGCCTGGTTTTATGCGTAGATATTATATGCACGAGTAGAACACAAGTGAGTTGTGGGCGATACAAGTCATACTGCTTACCAGCATGTCATACTTTGGTTCGGCGGTATTGTTGGATGAAGCGGCCCGGACCGACATTACGTGTACGCTTACGCGAGACTGGTTCTACCGACGTGCTTTGCACACAGGTGGCTGGCGGGTGTCAGTTTCTCCAACTTTAGTTGAACCGAGTGTGGCTACGCCCGGTCCTTGAGAAGGTTAAAACAGCACTAACTTGACGAACTATCATTGTGGTTTTGATGCGTAGGTAAGAACGGTTCTTGCTCAGCTCGTAGCAGCCATGTAAAACTTGCAACAACAAAGTAGAGGACGTCTAACTTGTTTTTGCAGGGCATGTTGTGATGTGATATGGTCAAGACATGATGCTATATTTTATTGTATGAGATGATCATGTTTTGTAACTGAGTTATCGGGAACTGGCAGGAGCCATATGGTTGTCGCTTTATTGTATGCAATGCAATCGCCCTGTAATGCTTTACTTTATCACTAAGCGGTAGCGATAGTCGTAGAAGCATAAGTTGGCGAGACGACAACGATGCTACGATGGAGATCAAGGTGTCGCGCCGGTGACGATGGTGATCATGACGGTGCTTCGGAGATGGAGATCACAAGCACAAGATGATGATGGCCATATCATATCACTTATATTGATTGCATGTGATGTTTATCTTTTATGCATCTTATCTTGCTTTGTTTGACGGTAGCATTATAAGATGATCTCTCACTAAATTTCAAGGTATACGTGTTCTCCCTGAGTATGCACCGTTGCGAAAGTTCTTCGTGCTGAGACACCACGTGATGATCGGGTGTGATAGGCTCTACGTTCAAATACAACGGGTGCAAAACAGTTGCACATGCGGAATACTCAGGTTAAACTTGATGAGCCTAGCATATGCAGATATGGCCTCGGGACACTGAGACCGAAAGGTCGAGCGTGAATCATATAGTAGTTATGATCAACATAGTGATGTTCACCATTGAAACTACTCCATCTCACGTGATGATCAGACATGGTTTAGTTGATTTGAATCACATGATCACTTAGATGATTAGAGGGATGTCTATCTAAGCGGGAGTTCTTAAGTAATATGATTAATTGAACTTAAATTTATCATGAACTTAGTACCTGATAGTATCTTGATTGTCTATGTTGTCGTAGATAGATGGCCCGTGCTGTTGTTCCGTTGAATTTTAATGCGTTCCTTGAGAAAGCAAAGTTGAAAGATGATGGTAGCAATTACACGGACTGGGTCCGTAACTTGAGGTTTATCCTCATTGCTGCACAAAAGAATTACGTCCTGGAAGCACCGCTAGGTGCCAGACCTGCTGCAGGAGCAACACCAGATGTTATGAATGTCTGGCAAAGCAAAGCTGATGACTACTCGATAGTTCAGTGTGCCATGCTTTACGGCTTAGAACCGGGACTTCAACGACGTTTTGAACGTCATGGAGCATATGAGATGTTCTAGGAGTTGAAGTTAATATTTCAAGCAAAAGCCCGGTTTGAGAGATATGAAGTCTCCAATAAGTTCTACAGCTGCAAGATGGAGGAGAATAGTTATGTCAGTGAGCGTATACTCAGAATGTCTGGGTATAACAATCACTTGATTCAACTGGGAGTTAATCTTCTAGATGATAGCGTCATTGACAGAATTCTTCAATCACTGCCACCAAGCTACAAGAGCTTCGTGATGAACTATAACATGCAAGGGATGGATAAGACGATTCCCGAGCTCTTCGCAATGCTAAAGGCTGCGGAGGTAGAAATCAAGGAGGAGCATCAAGTGTTGATGGTCAACAAGACCACCAGTTTCAAGAAAAAGGGCAAAGGGAAGAAGAAAGGGAACTTCAAGAAGAACAACAAACAAGTTGCTGCTCAGGAGAAGAAAACCAAGTCTGGACCTAAGCCTGAGACTGAGTGCTTCTACTGCAAACAGACTGGTCACTGGAAGCGGAACTGCCCCAAGTATTTGGCGGATAAGAAGGATGGCAAGGTGAACAAAGGTATATGTGATATAGATGTTATTGATGTGTACCTTACTAATGCTCGCAGTAGCACCTGGGTATTTGATACTGGTTCTGTTGCTAATATTTGCAACTCAAAACAGGGACTACGGATGAAGTGAAGATTGGCTAAGGACGAGGTGACGATGCGCGTGGGAAATGGTTCCAAAGTCGATGTGATCGCGGTCGGCACGCTACCTCTACATCTACCTTCGGGATTAGTTTTAGACCTGAATAATTGTTATTTGGTGCCAGCGTTGAGCATGAACATTATATCTGGATCTTGTTTGATGCGAGACGGTTATTCATTTAAATCAGAGAATAATGGTTGTTCTATTTATATGAGTAATATCTTTTATGGTCATGCACCCTTGAGGAGTGGTCTATTTATATTAAATCTCGATTGTAGTGATACACATATTCATAATATTGAGGCCAAAAGAAGCAGAGTTGATAATGATAGTGCAACTTATTTGTGGCACTGCCGTTTAGGTCATATTGGTGTAAAGCGCATGAAGAAACTCCATTCCGATGGACTTTTGGAATCACTTGATTATGAATCACTTGGTACTTGCGAACCATGCCTCATGGGCAAGATGACTAAAACGCCGTTCTCCGGAACTATGGAGCGAGCAACAGATTTGTTGGAAATCATACATACAGATGTATGTGGTCCGATGAATGTTGAGGCTCGCGGCGGGTATCGTTATTTTCTCACCTTCACAGATGATTTAAGTAGATATGGGTATATCTACTTAATGAAACATAAGTCTGAAACATTTGAAAAGTTCAAAGAATTTCAGAGTGAAGTTGAAAATCATCGTAACAAGAAAATAAAGTTTCTACGATTTGATCATGGAGGAGAATATTTGAGTTACGAGTTTGGTCTTCATTTGAAACAATGCGGAATAGTTTCGCAACTCACGCCACCCGGAACACCACAGTGTAATGGTGTGTTCAAACGTCGTAATCGTACTTTACTAGATATGGTGCGATCTATGATGTCTCTTACTAATTTACCGCTATCTTTTTGGGGTTATGCTTTAGAGACGGCTGCATTCACGTTAAATAGGGCACCATCGAAATCCGTTGAGATGACACCTTATGAACTGTGGTTTGGCAAGAAACCAAAGTTGTCGTTTCTTAAAGTTTGGGGCTGCGATGCTTATGTGAAAAAGCTTCAACCTGATAAGCTCGAACCCAAATCGGAGAAATGTGTCTTCATAGGATACCCAAAGGAAACTGTTGGGTACACCTTCTATCACAGATCTGAAGGCAAGACTTTTGTTGCTAAATTTGGATGGTTTCTAGGGAAGGAGTTTCTCTCGAAAGAAGTGAGTGGGAGGAAAGTAGAACTTGATGAGGTAACTGTACCTGCTCCCTTATTGGAAAGTAGTTCATCACAGAAACCGGTTCCTGTGACGTCTATACCAATTAGTGAGGAAGCTAATGATAATGATCATGAAACTTCAGATCAAGTTGCTACTGAACCTCGTAGGTCAACCAGAGTAAGATCCGCACCTAAGTGGTACGGCAATCCTGTTCTGGAGGTTATGTTACTAGACCATGACGAACCTACGAACTATGAAGAAGCGATGGTGAGCCCAGATTCCGCGAAATGGCTTAAAGCCATGAAATCTGAGATGGGATCCATGTATGAGAACAAAGTGTGGACTTTGGTTGACTTGCCCGATGACCGGCAAGCCATTGAGAATAAGTGGATCTTCAAGAAGAAGACTAACGTTGACGGTAATGTTACTATTTATAAAGCTCGACTTGTTGCAAAAGGTCTACGACAAGTTCAAGGGATTGACTACGACGAGACTTTCTCACCCGTAGCGATGCTTAAGTCTGTCCGAATCATGTTAGCAATTGCCGCATGATGACCCACAAGTATAGGGGATCAATGTAGCCTCTTTCGATAAGTAAGAGTGTCGAACCCAACGAGGAGCTAAAGGTAGAACAAATATTCCCTCAAGTTCTATCGACCACCGATACAACTCTACGCACGCTTGACGTTCGCTTTACCTAGAACAAGTATGAAACTAGAAGTACTTTGTAGGTGTTTTTCGGTAAGCTTGCAAGAAATTAAAGAGCACGTAAATCAATACTAGGGGCTGCTTAGATAAAGACACAATTAAATTAGTAAAGAGCCTTTTGTTACGAGAAAGTTATTTGTCCCTAGGCAATCGATAACTAGGCCGGTAATCATTATTGCAATTTTATTTGAGGGAGAGGCATAAACTAACATACTTTCTCTACTTGGATCATATGCACTTATGATTGGAACTCTAGCAAGCATCCGCAACTACTAAAGATCATTAAGGTAAAACCCAACCATAGCATTAAAGCATCAAGTCCCCTTTATCCCATACGCAAACAACCTACTTACTCGGGTCTGTGCTTCTGTCACTCATGCCACCCACCATAAGCAAATCATGAACATATTGCAAACCCTACAGCGGGAATCCCTCACGCTTGCGCGACATGGAGAGCACCATAGGACAGCACCAATAATAAAACATGCAACTCAAACCAATCTTGATCATCAAATAACCCATTGGACAAAACGGATCTACTCAAACATCATAGGATAGCCATACATCATTGGGAAATAATATATGGCGTTGAGCACCATATTTAAGTAGAGATTACAGCGGGTAAGAGAGAGGTTACACTGCTGCATAGAGGGGGGAAGAGTTGGTGATGATGGCGGTGAAGTTGTTGGAGAAGACGGCGGTGATGATGATGGCCCCCGGTGGCACTCCGGCGCCACCGGAAGCGAAGGGGAGAGAGCCCCCCTCCTTCTTCTTCTTCCTAGACCTCCTCCCTAGATGGGAGAAGGCTTTCCCCTCTGGTCCTTGGTCTCCATGGCATGGGAGGGGCGAGAGCCCCTCCGAGATTGGATCTATCTCTCTGTCTCTCTCTGTTTCTGTGTTCTCCCCTGCTGCCCTTTCACCGTTTCGTATATATATGGAGATTCGTAACTCCGATTGGACTGAAACCTTCGCCGTGATTTTTTACCAAAAATTAGTTTTCTTGCGGCCGAAGAAGGGTGTCAACCGCCTTACGGGTGGCCCACGAGGGTCAGGGGTGCGCCCAGGGGGGGCAGGCGCGCCCCCCTGCCTCGTGGCCACCTCGGGCACCGTCTCGCGTGGATTTTTCTTCTGGAATTTTCCAAATATTCCAAAAATAAGCTCCGTCCGTTTTATCCCGTTTGGATTCCGTTTGATATGGATATTCTGTGAAACATAAAACATGCAACAAACAGGAACTGGAACTGGGCACTGGATCAATATGTTAGTACCAAAAATAGTATAAAAAGTTGCCAAAAGGTATATGAAAGTTGAATAATATTGGCATGGAACAATCAAAAATTATAGATACGATGGAGACGTATCAGCATCCCCAAGCTTAATTCCTGCTCGTCCTCGAGTAGGTAAATGATAAAAAAAGACATTTTTTGATGTGGAATGCTACCTAGCATAATCTTGATCATATGTCTAATCATGGCATGAATATTAAGATATGAGTGATTCAAAGCAATAGTCTATCATTTGACATAAAAACAATAATACTTCAAGCCTACTAATAAAGCAATCCTATCTTTTCAAAATAACATGGCCAAAGAAAGTTATCCCTACAAAATCATATAGTCTGGCTATGCTCCATCTTCACCACACAAAATATTCAAATCATGCACAACCCCGATGACAAGCCAAGCAATTGTTTCATACTTTTGATGTTCTCAAACCTTTTCAACTTTCACGCAATACATGAGCGTGAGCCATGGACATAGCACTATAGGTGGAATAGAATATGATGGTGGGGGTTATGTGGAGAAGACAAAAAAGGAGAAAGTCTCACATCAACTAGGCGTATCAACGGGCTATGGAGATGCCCATTAGTAGATATCAATGTGAGTGAGTAGGGATTGCCATGCAATGGATGCACTAGAGCTATAAGTATACGAAAGCTCAAACTGAAACTAAGTGGGTGTGCATCCAACTTGCTTGCTCATGAAGACCTAGGGCATTTGAGGAAGCCCATCGTTGGAATATACAAGCCAAGTTCTATAATGAAAATTCCCACTAGTATATGAAAGTGATAACTCAAGAGACTCTCTATATGAAGAACATGGTGCTACTTGAAGCACAAGTGTGGTAAAAGGATAGTAACATTGTCCCTTTTCTCTTTTTCTCTCATTTTTTTATTTTCTCTTTTTTTGGTGGGCTTCTTTGGCCTCTTTTTTTTATTTGGGCTTCTTTGGCCTCTTTTATTTTTCATAAAGTTTGGAGTCTCATCCTGACTTGTGGGGGAATCATAGTCTCCATCATCCTTTCCTCACTAGGGCAATGCTCTAATAATGATGATCATCACACTTTTATTTACTTACAACTCAATATTACAACTCGATATCTAGAACAAAGATATGACTCTATATGAATGCCTCCGGCGGTGTACCGGGATGTGCAATGATCTAGCGTAGCAATGACATCAAAAAACGGACAAGCCATGAAAACATCATGCTAGCTATCTTACGATCATGCAAAGCAATATGACAATAAATGCTCAAGTCATGTATATGATGATGATGGAAGTTGCATGGCAATATATCTCGGAATGGCTATGGAAATGCCATGATAGGTAGGTATGGTGGCTGTTTTGAGGAAGATATAATGAGGCTTATGTGTGACAGAGTGTATCGTATCACGGGGCTTGGATGCACCGGCGAAATTTGCACCAACTCTCTAGGTGAGAAAAGGGCAATGCACGGTACCGAAGAGGCTAGCAATGATGGAAGGGTGAGAGTGCGTATAATCCATGGACTCAACATTAGTCATAAATAAATCACATACTTATTGCAAAAAATCTATTAGTCATCGAAACAAAGTACTACGCGCATGCTCCTAGGGGGATAGATTGGTAGGAAAAGACCATCGCTCGTCCCCGACCGCCACTCATAAGGAAGACAATCAATAAATAAATCATGCTCCGACTTCATCACATAACGGTTCACCATACGTGCATGCTACGGGAATCACAAACCTCGACACAAGTATTTCTACTAATCCACAACTACCAACTAGCATGACTCTAATGTCACCATCTTTATATCGCAAAACTATTGCAAGGAATCAAACATATCATATTCAGTGATCTACAAGTTTTATGTAGGATTTTATGACTAACCATGTGAATGACCAGTTCCTGTCATCTCTCTAAATAGATATAAGTGAAGCAAGAGAGTTTAATTCTTTCTACAAAAGATATGCCCACGCTCTAACAAATATAAGTGAAGCAAAAGAGCATTCTACAAATGGCGGTTGTCTAAGTGAAGCACATGAAGCTTTCTATAAAGCCATACTCTAAAGATATAAGTGAAGTGCAATGAGCATTATATAAATCAACCAAGGACTATCTCATACCAGCATGGTGCATAAAAGAGAAGTGAAAACTAAATGCAAAAGACGCTCCAAGATTTGCACATATCACATGAATGAAACGAATCCGAAAACATACCGATACTTGTTGAAGAAAGAGGGGATGCCTTCCGGGGCATCCCCAAGCTTAGACGCTTGAGTCTCCTTGAATATTTACTTGGGGTGCCTTGGGCATCCCCAAGCTTGATCTCTTGCCTCTCTTCCTTCTTCTCACATCGAGACCTTCTCGATCATCGAACACTTCATCCACACAAAACTTCAACAGAAAACTCGGTAAGATCCGTTAGTATAACAAAGCAAATCACTAATCTAAGTACTGTTGCAAACCAATTCATATTTTGTTTTTGCATTGTGTCTACTGTAATATAGCTTTTTCATGGCTTAATCCACTGATATAAATTGATAGTTTCATCAAAACAAGCAAACTATGCATCAAAAACAGAATCTGTCTAAAACAGAACAGTATATAATAATATGAACATTCACCATACTTCTGTTACTTGAAAAATTCTTCCAAAATTAGGAAAAATAAACAATTTGTATAGAAAGACAGTCCAAAAAGAATCGAACCATTTGACGTTCCACTAAAAAATTAAAAATCGCGCACTACAGCCAAAGTTTCTGTCCTGCACCGCACAAACCAACAAGCATTGTAAACATCCTAAAGGCAAACCTTGGCACATTATTTTTATAATAAAATGGAATTGTACAAGGGGATAATTATTTTTGTTGAAAAGTTTCTGTAATCAATATTCACAAAGTTGCCGTGAGCATGAACAAAGTTCAAGGAGCTCTCCCACTTCAACAATGCTTGTCTTTCTCACTTTCACTTTCCTTTTTGAAAAGTTTTGGGTTCCCCTCTTTATTTTTGTTGTTTTTAAACTATATGAAAGCACTTAACAGAAATAAATGACTCTCTAAAACTTCCGGGTTGTCTCCCTGGCAGTGCTTTCTTTAAAGCCATTACGCTAGGCATATAGTGCTCAAGTAGTGAATCCACCCGGATCCCAAGGTATATCAAAGCCAACTTTAATTAGCAATGATTTGTAATTTAGTAGTGAGCACAAAGTAGCATATATCATGTAATGACGAAGTCTAACTCTCTTCCTATGCATCGGCATGTCATAAAAGAACAATCCATGCGCACCTAGTAAAGGCCAATGCATAGTATAAGCAGTTTCTTGCAATTTTAGCGTGTGGGAAACATAGAGAGGTGGAGATATAGTTCCTATCTCACAATAATTGCAAGTAGGAGCAGCAAGCACATGCATATTATATTCATCGAAATCATCATGTGCAACGGTAAAAGGCAACCCATCAATATAATCCTTGATAAGTGCAAACTTCTCCGATATAGTGTATTCGGGAGAATTCAAAAAGATAATAGGACTATCATGCGTGGGTGCAATAGCAACAATTTCATGTTTAACATAAGGAACTATAGCAAGTTCATCTCCATAAGCATCATTCATATTGGCATCTTGGCCACAAGCATCATCAAAAAGGGATATTTCAAGAGAATCAACGGGATCATAGCAATCATCCTTCGGTAAGCACGCAGGGAAATTAAACAATGTATGAGTTGAGGAGTTACTCTCATTAGAAGGTGGGCACGGGTAGCTAATCCGCTCTTCCTCCTTTTGTTCTTCGCTCTCCTCCTCATCTTTTTCATCCAATGAGCTCACAGTTTCATCAATTTCTTCTTCCATAGACTCCTGCAAAATATTAGTCTCTTCTTGGACAGCGGGGGAGTCCTCAATATATGGTTTAACATAGGCATTAGAAGCATAATTATCATAGCAATATTTAAGTATGGAAAAAATTTCAGATTTGTAAAGAGTAGCACCATACTTTTCAATCAAAGAAGCAATTTCATAAGCACCCTTAAAAGCAGCAAATTCTTCAATTTGTTGAACATCATAGTAATTATAAACACCCTTAGCATACGAAGATACGATTCCATTATCACTAAACTCACATTGGTAGGGAAGGTGTTTCTTAGGCTTTTCAGAACAACAAGTAAAATCATATATTTCACATAAATTCCAAGCATAGCATTGCAAACGATGAATTTGACCCAATAGAATTTTCCCCTTTTCGGATATACGCTGTCGCACATAACAAGCATGCTCATCTAAAGATTTGCCCTCAACTAAGCTAGTTGGGGTTTCAGCACGAGCACATATGGATCGAAGATGATCCAAGTAATAAGCTTCAGCAGTGTGATAGATTTTGAGTGGTTCTTCAACCATTGGTTCAGTAGGTACAACTAATTTTTTTGGTATTTTGCGTTTCCTACCCATAACTAAAGATAGAAAACAACTAATAACAGCAAATAAAAATTACTTAGTGATAAAGCAAACAAGCACACACGAGAATATTCACCCCACGCTATTGCTCCCCGGCAACGGCGCCAGAAAAAGGTCTTGATGACCCACAAGTATAGGGGATCAATGTAGCCTCTTTCGATAAGTAAGAGTGTCGAACCCAACGAGGAGCTAAAGGTAGAACAAATATTCCCTCAAGTTCTATCGACCACCGATACAACTCTACGCATGCTTGACGTTCGCTTTACCTAGAACAAGTATGAAACTAGAAGTACTTTGTAGGTGTTTTTGGGTAAGCTTGCAAGAAAGTAAAGAGCACGTAAATAAAGACTAGGGGCTTCTTAGATAAATACACAACTAAATTAGTAAAGAGCTTTTTGTTACGAGAAAGTTATTTGTCCCTAGGAAATCGACAACTAGGCCGGTAATCATTATTGCAATTTTATTTGAGGGAGAGGCATAAACTAACATACTTTCTCTACTTGGATCATATGCACTTATGATTGGAACTCTAGCAAGCATCCGCAACTACTAAAGATCATTAAGATAAAACCCAACCATAGCATTAAAGCATCAAGTCCCCTTTATCCCATATGCAAACAACCTACTTACTCGGGTTTGTGCTTCTGTCACTCACGCCACCCACCATAAGCAAATCATGAACATATTGAAAACCCTATAGCGGGAATCCCTCACGCTTGCGCGACACGGAGAGCACCATAGGACAGCACCAATAATAAAACATGCAACTCAAACCAATCTTGATCATCAAATAACCCATTGGACAAAACGGATCTACTCAAACATCATAGGATAGCCATACATCATTGGGAAATAATATATGGCGTTGAGCACCATATTTAAGTAGAGATTACAGCGGGTAAGAGAGAGGTTACACCGCTGCATAGAGGGGGGAAGAGTTGGTGATGATGGCGGTGAAGTTGTTGGTGAAGACGGCGGTGATGATGATGGCCCCCGGTGGCACTCCGGCGCCACCGGAAGCGAAGGGGAGAGAGCCCCCCTCCTTCTTCTTCTTCCTTGACCTCCTCCCTAGATGGGAGAAGGCTTTCCCCTCTGGTCCTTGGTCTCCATGGCGTGGGAGGGGCGAGAGCCCCTCCGAGATTGGATCTATCTCTCTGTCTCTCTCTGTTTCTGCATTCTCCCCTGCTGCCCTTTCACCGTTTCGTATATATATATATATATGGAGATCCGTAACTCGATTGGACTGAAACCTTCGCCGTGATTTTTTTTACCAAAAATTAGCTTTCTTGCGGCTGAAGAAGGGTGTCAACCGCCTTACGGGTAGCCCACGAGGGTCAGGGGCGCGCCCAGGGGGGCAGGCGCGGCCCCCTGCCTCGTGGCCACCTCGGGCACCGTCTCGCGTGGATTTTTCTTCCAGAATTTTCCAAATATTCCAAAAATAAGCTCTGTCCGTTTTTATCCCGTTTGATATGGATATTCTGCAAAACATAAAACATGCAACAAACAGGAACTGGCACTGGGCACTGGATCAATATGTTAGTCCCAAAAACAGTATAAAAAGTTGCCAAAAGGTATATGAAAGTTGAATAATATTGGCATGGAACAATAAAAAATTATAGATACGACGGAGACGTATCACCGCATTTTGTGATTATGAAATTTGGCAAATGGATGTCAAAACTGCATTCCTGAATGGATTTCTGGAAGAAGAGTTGTATATGATGCAACCAGAAGGTTTTGTCGATCCAAAGGGAGCTAACAAAGTGTGCAAGCTCCAGCGATCCATTTATGGACTGGTGCAAGCCTCTCGGAGTTGGAATAAACGTTTTGATAGTGTGATCAAAGCATATGGATTTGTACAGACTTTTGGAGAAGCCTGTATTTACAAGAAAGTGAGTGGGAGCTCTGTAGCATTTTTGATATTATATGTGGATGACATATTGTTGATCGGAAATGATATAAAATTTCTGGATAGCATAAAGGGATATTTGAACAAGAGTTTTTCAATGAAGGACCTCGATGAAGCTGCTATATATTGGGCATCAAGATCTATAGAGATAGATCAAGACGCTTAATTGGACTTTCACAAAGCACATACCTTGATAATGTTTTGAAGAAGTTCAAAATGGATCAGGCAAAGAAAGGGTTCTTGCATGTGTTGCAAGGTGTGAAGTTGAGTCAGACTCAATGCCCGACCACTGCAGAAGATAGAGAGAAAATGAAAGATGTTCCCTATGCTTCAGCCATAGGCTCTATCACGTATGCAATGCTGTGTACCAGACCTGATGTGTGCCTTGCTATAAGTTTAGCAGGGAGGTACCAAAGTAATCCAGGAGTGGATCACTGACAGTGGTCAAGAACATCCTGAAATACCTGAAAAGGACTAAGGATATGTTTCTCGTTTATGGAGGTGACAAAGAGCTAGTCGTAAAGGGTTACGTCGATGCAAGCTTTGACACTGATCCGGACGATTCTAAATCGCAAACCTGATACATGTTTACATTGAATGGTGGAGCTGTCAGTTGGTGCAGTTCTAAACAAAGCGTTGTGGCGGGATCTACGTGTGAAGCGGAGTACATAGCTGCTTCGGAAGCAGCAAATGAAGGAGTCTGGATGAACGAGTTCATATCCGATCTAGGTGTCATACCTAGTGCATCGGGTCCAATGAAAATCTTTTGTAACAATACTGGTGCAATTGCCTTGGCAAAGGAATCCAGATTTCACAAGAGAACCAAGCACATCAAGAGACGCTTCAACTCCATCCGGGATCAAGTCCAGGTGGGAGACATAGAAATTTGCAAGATACATACAGATCTGAATGTTGCAGACCCGTTTACTAAGCCTCTTCCACGAGCAAAACATGATCAGCACCAAGGCTCCATGGGTGTTAGAATCATTACTGTGTAATCTAGATTATTGACTCTAGTGCAAGTGGGAGACTGAAGGAAATATGCCCTAGAGGCAATAATAAAGTTATTATTTATTTCCTCATATCATGATAAATGTTTATCATTCATGCTAGAATTGTATTAACCGGAAACATAATACTTGTGTGAATACATAGACAAACAGAGTGTCACTAGTATGCCTCTACTTGACTAGCTCGTTGATCAAAGATGGTTATGTTTCCTAGACATAGACATGAGTTGTCATTTGATTAACGGGATCACATCATTAGGAAAATGATGTGATTGACTTGACCCATTCCGTTAGCTTAGCACTTGATCGTTTAGTATTCTACTATTGCTTTCTTCATGACTTATACATGTTCCTATGACTATGAGATTATGCAACTCCCATTTACCGGAGGAACACTTTGTGTGCTACCAAACGTCACAACGTAACTGGGTGATTATAAAGGTGCAATACAAGTGTCTCCAACGGTACTTGTTGGGTTGGCGTATTTTGAGATTAAGATTTGTGATAATCCCCAAGTGTAGGGAATCATCGTAGCAATTTCCAAAGGTGGAAGTGATAAGCATGGAGTGTCGAACCCACAAGGAGCTAAAGGTAAGATCAATATTCTCTCAAGCCCTATCTGCCACTGATACGACTCTACGTACACCGAACTTTTGCTTCCATCTAGAAACGAGAAATAAAACTATGTTGTGGGTATGAAGAGGATAACTTTGTATGATATCGAAGAGCTAAAATATAAAAGTAGGAGTTGTTATCATAAAGTTAGAATATATTACTAAATATTATAAATAGCGAGTGTGGAATAATGGTGGATCGGTGTGCGGAATTGTCCTAGGCAATTGTTAACAAGACTGGTAGTCGTCATTGCAATTTCATATGAGGGAGAGGCATAAGCTAACATAATTTCTCTACTTGGATCATATGCAGTTATGATTGGAACTCTAGCAAGCATCCACAACTACTAAACATCATTAAGGTAAAACCCAACCATAGCATTAAAGCATCAAGTTCCCTTTTATCCCATATGCAACAACTCCCTTACTCGGGTTTAAGCTTCTGTCACTCTAGCAACCCACTATAAGCGAATCATGAACGTATTTCAACACCCTACAGCGGGAATCCCTCATGCTTGCGCGACACAGAGGGCACCATAGGACAACACCAAAATAAACATACAACTCGTACCAATCTAGATCATCAATCAACCCAAGGACAAAAGATATCTACTCAAAACATCATAGGATGGCAACACATCATTGGATCATAATATGTGGCATAAAGCACCATGTTCAAGTAGGGATTACAGCGGGGTGCGGGAGAGTGGACCGCTTAAAATAGATGAGGATGGTGATGATGATGGTGATGTTGATGAAGACGATCACCGCGGCGATGATTCCCCTCCCGATGGCACTCCGGCGCCACCAAGAGAGAGGAGGAGAGGTTCTCCCCCTTGTGCTTCCTCCTCCATGGCCTCCCCCCTAGATGGGGAAAGGTTCTCCCTCTGATCCTTGGCCTTCATGGCGATGATGGCCTCTCTGGAATACTCCTCCATGGCCACCGGTGATGATGGCCCCCTCCGGCAGGGTGCCGGAGAGGGCCTAGATTGATTTCTCATGGCTACAAAGGCTTGCGGCGGCGGAACTCCCGATCTAGGTTAATTTTCCGAGGTTTCTATATTTATAGGAATTTTTGGTGTCGGTCTCACGTCAAGGAGGTGCCCGAGCTGTCCACGAGGCAGGCCCACACGCCCAGGGGGTGGGCCGCCCCCACCCTCGTGGGAAGCTCGGGACTCTTCTGGCCCAACTCCGATGCTCCGTGGTCTTCTTTTGGTCCATAAAAAATCGTCAAAAATCGGCACGTCAATTGGACTCCGTTTGGTATTCCTTTTCTGCAAAACTCAAAAACAAGGAGAAAACAGAAACTGGCACTAGGCTCTAGGTTAATAGGTTAGTCCCAAAAATCATATAAAATAGCATATAAGTGCATATAAAACATCTAAGATGAATAATATAATAGCATGAATAATTCATAAATTATAGATAAGTTGGAGACGTATCAGCATCCCCAAGCTTAATTCCTGCTCGTCCTCGAGTAGGTAAATGATAAAAGAAATAATTTATGAAGTGTGAATGCTAGCAGGTGCACAAGTTTGATCAATGATAATTTTAGTCACCTTTTCTAGCATCATTATATGTCATAACAGTAGCTCATCTCATAAAACTTCTCATGATAAAGTAACAAGCTATTCACATGTTAAAGTATAGATCATAAAATTTCTTGAAAACCAACAAACTGTGTTATCAGTCATCAAACAATTACAATTCATCTTATTTTCAGGAAGAGTCTATGTCAGAGCTTTGATTTAGCAAACTCCACATGCTCAACTATCATTTAGACTTTCACAATTGCTAACACTCACGCGATATTTATGGGTTCAAAGTTTTAATCAGACACAGAGAAAGATAGGGGCTTATAGATTCGCCTCCCAACTTTTTACCTCAAGGGTAATGTCAACAATAATAGTTCATGATGCCTTACATCCAATTGGATATATATATATCATAATCTTTCCAACACAATGTGCTTGCCAAAGGATAAAATGTAAAAAGGAAAGGTGAAAATCACCATGACTCTTGCATAAGGGTAAGAGATAAAAGTAAAAGATAGGCCCTTCGCAGAGGGAAGCAGAGGTTGCCATGCGCTTTCAGGGTTGGATGCACAAAATCTTAATGCGAAAGAACATCACTTTATATTGCCACTTGTGATATCGACCTTTATTATGCAGTCCGTCGCTTTTATTTCTTCCACATCACAAGATCGTATAAAGCTTATTTCTTCCACACTAATCAATCATGCATATTTAGAGAGCATTTTTTATTGCTTGCACCGATGACAACTTACTTGAAGAATCTTACTCAATCCATAGGTAGGTATGCTGGACTCTTATGGCAAAACCGGGTTTAAGGGTATTTGGAAGCACAAGTAGTATCTCTACTGAGTGCAAAGAATTTGGCTAGCATGAGGGGGAAAGGCAAGCTCAACGTGTTGGGCGATCCATGACAATATACTTTATTTCAGATATAAGAAAACATAACCCATTACGTTGTCTTCCTTGTCCAACATCAACCTTTGAGCATGGCATATTTTAATGAGTGCTCACAATTACAAAAGATGTCCAAGATAGTATGTTTATATGTGAAATCCCTCTTCCTTCAATATTCTTTCATGAATTGTTCAAGTGACCAATTCTACGTTTGCTAACTTTCAATAAGTTTACTACCTATACTTGTTATGTGTGAAGTCATTACTCCCCATGTTATAGGCATATGAAACATATATAAATTCAGATTTATGACATTCAATTTATCCAACCGTTTTCATAGGATATACGTGAAGCACATGAGTAAATGACAAACTACTCCAAAAGATATGAGTGAAGAACACTGAGTAGTCAAATAATTAACTAGCCATGGGAGGATTCTTTTTCATTCAATATTTCAGATCCAATGATTTTATTCAAACAGCAAGTAAAATTGAAAATACACTCCAAGCAAAACACATATCATGTGACGAATAAAAATATAGCTCCGAGTAAGGTATACCGATAGTTTTGAAGACGAAAGAGGGGATGCCTTCCGGGGCATCCCCAAGCTTAAGTACTTGAGTCTTCCTTGAATATTACCATGGGGTGCCTTGGGCATCCCCAAGCTTAGGGTCTTTCCACTCCTTATTCTCCTCATATCGATATCTCACCCAAAGCTTGAAAACTTCAATCACACAAAACTTAACCAAACTTCGTGAGATAGGTTAGTATGATAAAGAGTAAACCATTCACATTGGTACTGTTAAGGACAAGTTTCATAATTGTTCTCACACAATGCCTACTGTACCATATCATTTCTACAATTTATATTGAGAAATATAAGTCATAGAAACTAGAAAACAAGCAAACTATGCAATGAAAACAGAATCTGTCAGAAACAGAACAGTCTGTAATGATCTGAACATAAACCATACTTCTGCTACTCCAAAACTTATGAAATAAATTGGTGGATGTGAGGAATTTGCCTATTAATATTATGCAAAAATAATCAACTAAAAAGCACTCTTCTGTAAAAAAATGACAGCTAAACTCGTGAGCACAAAGTTTCTGTTTTTTACAGCAAGATTACATTGACTTTCTCCCAAGTCTTCCCAAAGGTCTTACTTGGCACTTTATTGAAACAAAATCTATAAAACATGATTAATACAGTAGCTTAATCATGTATACACACAAAAACAGTAAGGGTAAATATTGGGTTGTCTCCCAACAAGCGCTTTTCTTTAATGCCTTTTAGCTAGGCATGATGATTTCAATGATGCTCACATAATAGACAAGAAACGAAACACAAAGAGAGCATCTTGAAGAATATGACTAGCACATTTAAATATAACCCACTTCCTATGCCTAGGTATTTTGTGAGCACACAACTTATGGGAACAAGAATCAACTAGCATAGGAAGGCAAAACAAGTATAACTTCAAAACTTTAAGCACATAGGGAGGAAACTTGATATTATTGCAACTCCTACAAGCATGTATTCCTCCCTCATAATAATTTTCAGTAGCATCATAGATAGCAACTTTGTTCTCATACTCAATTGGAACCTCTTCCAAAATAGTGGAATCATTACTAGCTAAAGTTGACACTCTTCCAAATCCACTTTCATAAATATCACACTAAGATTCAGCACCCTCCAAGATAGTGGGATCACTAATCCCTAAAGTTGACACTCTTCCAAACCCACTTTAAATTATAGTATTATTCATACTCCAAAAGATATAAGTGAAGTTCATGGAGCATTCTACAATTAATATAGACTAACCAATATCCAAGCTCAAAATGTATAAGTGAAGCACATGAAGCATTCTATAAAACCATACTCAAAAGATTTAAGTGAAGCACAAAGAGCAATTATATAAGATCATACTTAAAAGATTTAAGTGAAGCACATGAAGTATTCTATAAATCAATGAAGGGCTATCTCATGCTATCATGGTTCTTAAAGGAAAAACAAAAACACAAAAGACACAAATCATGTGAACAAAGCAAAAACCGAGGTATACCGATATTTGTTGAAGAAGAAAGATGGGATGCCAACCGGGGCACCCCCAAGCTTAGATGCTTGAGTATCCTTTGAAATATTTACTTGGGGTGCCTTGGGCATCCCCAAGCTTGAACTCTTGCCTCTCTTTATTCTTCTCATATTGATAGCTCCTCGACCTTCGGACACTTCATCCACACAAAACTTTAACAAAAACTTGTGAGATCCGTTAGTGTAATAAAGCAAATAACTACCTTTAGGTACTGTAATGAACTCATTATTTATTTATATTGGTGTTAAACCTACTGTATTACAACTTCTCTATGGTTCATACCCCCCGATACTAGCCATAGATTCATCGAAATAAGCAAACAACACACGCAAAACAGAATCTGTTAAAAACAGAACAGCCTGTAGTAATCTGGAAGTTTGGTAAACTTCTGTAACTCCTTAAATTATTAAATAAATTTGAAAATTTAAAAATTTGTACAGAAATAATGTGCAAAAAGTTTCAGACCCATTTGATTCTCCAGTAAAAAATGTAAATTCATGCACTACAGCCAAAGTTTTTGTTGTTCTGCACATAGTAAACAAGCAATCTAATCATCCTAAAACCAAAGCTTGGCACATTAATTTTATAATACAATGGATATATACAAGGGGATAATTATTTACAGAGAAACTTCCATGAAAAATTCTACATTGTTTCCGTGAGCATGAACACAAGTGCTCAAGGTCGACCCTCACTTCTTCAATGCATAACTTTCCAATCACTTCTCTTTTTGAAAAAAAATTAGGCATGAGAGGCAAGTAATAATTTTTTTGTATTTTCATTCTTTAATTTTTTTTTGTATGTTTCACCCACAACTAAACAGAAACAAAAAGGAAAAACAAAATCTACTTAGTGAAGAAACCAAACAAGCACACACGAGAATATCAACCCCACACTATTGCTCCCCGGCAACGGCGCCAGAAAAGAGCTTGATAATCCCCAAGTGTAGGGAATCATCGTAGGAATTTCCAAAGGTGGAAGTGATAAGTATGGAGTGTCGAACCCACAAGGAGCTAAAGGTAAGATCAATATTCTCTCAAGCCCTATCTGCCACTGATACGACTCTACATACACCGAACGTTTGCTTCCATCTAGAAACGAGAAATAAAACTATGTTGTGGGTATGAAGCGGATAACTTTGTATGATATCGGAGAGCTAAAATATAAAAGTAGGTGCTGTTATCATAAAGTTAGAACATATTACTAAATATTATAAATAGCGATTGTGGAATAATGGTGGATCGGTGTGCGGAATTGTCCTAGGCAATTGTTAACAAGACCGGTAGTCGTCATTGCAATTTCATATGAGGGAGAGGCATAAGCTAACATACTTCCTCTACTTGGATCATATGCAGTTATGATTGGAACTCTAGCAAGCATCCGCAACTACTAAAGATCATTAAGGTAAAACCCAACCATAGCTTTAAAGCATGAAGTCCCCTTTTATCCCATACGCAACAACTCCCTTACTCGGGTTTAAGCTTCTGTCACTCTAGCAACCCACTATAAGCGAATCATGAATGTATTGCAACACCCTACAGCGGGAATCCCTCATGCTTGCGCGACACGGAGGGCACCATAGGACAACACCAAAATAAAACATACAACTCGTACCAATCTAGATCATCAATCAACCCAAGGACAAAATATATCTACTCAAAACATCATAGGATGGCAACACATCATTGGATCATAATATGTGGCATAAAGCACCATGTTCAAGTAGGGATTACAGCGGGGTGCGGGAGAGTGGACCGCTTAAAATAGATGAGGATGGTGACGATGATGGTGATGTTGATGAAGACGATCACCGCGGCGATGATTCCCCTCCCGATGGCACTCCGGCACCACCAAGAGAGGAGGAGAGGTTCTCCCCCTTGTGCTTCCTCCTCCATGGCCTCCCCCTAGATGGGGAAAGGTTCTCCCTCTGATCCTTGGCCTTCATGGCGATGACGGTCTCTCCCGGATACTCCTCCATGGCCACCGGTGATGATGGCCCCCTCTGGCAGGGTGCCGAAGAGGGCCTAGATTGATTTCTCGTGGCTACAGAGGCTTGCGGCGGCGGAACTCCCGATCTAGGTTAATTTTCCGAGGTTTCTGTATTTATAGGAATTTTTGGCGTCGGTCTCATGTCAAGGAGGTGCCCGAGCTGTCCACGAGGCAGGCCCACGCGCCCAGGGGGTGGGCGCACCCCCCACCCTCGTGGGAAGCTCGGGAATCTTCTGGCCCAACTCCGATGCTCCGTGGTCTTCTTTTGGTCCATAAAAAATATCAAAAATTGGCACATCGATTGGACTCCGTTTGCTATTCCTTTTCTGCAAAACTCAAAAACAAGCAGAAAACAGAAACTGGCACTGGGCTCTAGGTTAATAGGTTAGTCCCAATAATCATATAAAATAGCATATAAATGCGTATAAAACATCTAAGATGAATAATATAATAGCATGAATACTTCATAAATTATAGATACGTTGGAGACGTATCAATTTGTCACTCCGATTGTTGGAGAGGTATCTCTGGGCCCTCTCGGTAATGCACATCACTATAAGCCTTGCAAGCAATGTGACTAATGAGTTAGTT
Organism: Triticum aestivum; assembly: GCF_018294505.1. NCBI lineage: Eukaryota > Viridiplantae > Streptophyta > Magnoliopsida > Poales > Poaceae > Triticum > Triticum aestivum. The sequence continues at coordinate 595,281,657 of NC_057814.1, forward strand.
GCGGGATGATGTATTACGGAACGAGTAAAGAGACTTGCCGGTAACGAGATTGAACTAGGTATTGAGATACCGACGATCGAATCTCGGGCAAGTAAAATACCGATAACAAAGGGAACAACGTATGTTGTTATGCGGTTTGACCGATAAAGATCTCCGTAGAATATGTAGGAGCCAATATGAGCATCCAGCTTCCGCTATTGGTTATTGACCGGAGACGTGTCTCGGTCATGTCTACAAAGTTCTCGAACCCGTAGGGTCCGCACGCTTAAAGTTAGATGATGATCGGTATTATGAGTTTTGTGTTTTGATGTACCGAAGATAGTTCGGAGTCCCGGATATGATCACGGACATGACGAGGAGTCTTGAAATGGTCGAGACGTAAAGATCGATATATTGGACGACTATGTTCGGACACCGGAATGGTTTCGGGGAGTTTTGGACATATACCGGAGTACCGGGGGGTTACCGGAACCCCCCGGGGAGTTTAATGGGCCAAGATGGGCCCTAGTGGAGAAGAGGAGGGGCAGCTAGGGCTGGCCGCACGCCCCCTCCCCCTCTAGTCCGAATTGGACAAGGAGGGGGGGCGGCGCCCCCTTTCCTTCCCCCTCTCTCCTTCCCTTCCTTTCCCCCTCCTACTCCAACTAGGAAAAGAGGGAGTCCTACTCCCGGTGGGAGTAGGACTCCTCCCTGGCGCGCCCTCCTCTTGGCCGCCGGCCTCCTCCCCCTGGTCCTTTATATACAGGGGCAGGGGGCACCTCTAGACACACAAGTTGATCTGTTGATCTATTCCAGCCGTGTGCGGTGCCCCCCTCCACCATATTCCACCTCGGTCATATCGTAGTGGTGCTTAGGCGAAGCCCTGCGTCGGTAGCAACATCATCACCATCACCACACCGTCGTGCTGACGGAACTCTCCAGTGAAGCTCTGCTGGATCGGAGTTCGCGGGACGTCATCGAGCTGAACGTGTGCTGAACTCGGAGGTGCCGTACGTTCGGTACTTGGATCAGTCGGATCATGAAGACGTACGAATACATCAACCGCGTTGTGCTAACGCTTCCGCTTTCGGTCTACGAGGGTACGTGGACACACTCTCCCCTCTCGTTGCTATGCATCACCATGATCCTATGTGTGTAGGAATTTTTTTGAAATTACTACGTTCCCCAACAGTCGGCACGCTACCTTTACATCTACCTTCGGGATTAGTTTTACACCTGAATAATTGTTATTTGGTGCCAGCGTTAAGCATGAACATTATATATGGATCTTGTTTGATGCGAGACGGTTATTCATTTAAATCAGAGAATAATGGTTGTTCTATTTATATGAGTAATATCTTTTATGGTCATGCACCCTTGATGAGTGGTCTATTTTTTTGAATCTCGATTGTAGTGATACACATATACATAATATTGAAGCCAAAAGATGCAAGGTTAATAATGATAGTGCAACTTATTTGTGGCACTGCCGTTTAGGTCATATTGGTGTAAAGCGCATGAAGAAACTCCATGCCGACGGGCTTTTGGAATCACTTGATTATGAATCACTTGATGCTTGCGAACCATGCCTCATGGGCAAGATCACTAAGACTCCGTTCTCCGGAACAATGGAGCGAGGAACTGACTTGTTGGAAATAATACATACTGATGTATGCGGCCCGATGAGTGTTGAGGCTTGCGGCGGGTTTCGTTATTTTCTGACCTTCACAATTGATTTGAGCTGATATGGGTATATCTACTTGATGAAACATAAGTCTGAAACATTTGAAAAGTTCAAAGAATTTTAGAGTGAAGTGGAAAATCATCGTAACAAGAAAATAAAGTTTCTACGATCTGATCGTGGAGGTGAATATTTGAGTTATGAGTTTGGTCTTCATTTGAAACAATGTGGAATAGTTTCGCAACTCACGCCACCTGGAACACCACAGCGTAATGGTGTGTCCGAACGTCGTAATCATACTTTATTAGATAAGGTGCTGATTTACCGCTATCGTTTTGGGGTTATGCTTTAGAGACGTCTGCATTCACGTTAAATAGGGCACCGTCTAAATCCGTTGAGACGACACCATATGAACTGTGGTTTGGCAAGAACCCTAAGCTGTCGTTTCTTAAAGTTTGGGGCTGCGATGCTTATGTGAAAAAGCTTCAACCTAATAAGCTCGAACCCAAATCAGAATAATGTATCTTCATAGGATACCCAAAGGAGACTGTTGGGTACACCTTCTATCACAGATCCGAAGGCAAGATATTCGTTGCTAAGAATGGATCCTTTCTAGAGAAGGAGTTTCTCTCGAAAGAAGTGAGTGGGAGGAAAGTAGAACTTGATGAGGTAATTGTACCTTCTCCCGAATTGGAAAGTAGTTCATCACAGAAATCAGTTCCAGTGATTCCTACACCAATCAGTGAGGAAGCTAATGATGATGATCATGAAACTTCAAATCAAGTTACTACCGAACCTCGTAGGTCAACCATAGTACGATCCGCACCAGAGTGGTACGGTAATCCTGTTCTGGAGGTCATGTTACTTGACCATGACGAACCTACGAACTATGAGGAAGCGATGATGAGCCCAGATTCCGCGAAATGGCTTGAGACCATGAAATCTGAGACGGGATCCATGTATGAGAACAAAGTATGGACTTTGGTTGACTTGCCCGATGATCAGCAAGCCATAGAGAATAAATGGATCTTCAAGAAGAAGACTGACGCTGACGGTAATGTTACTATCTACAAAGCTCGACTTGTTGCGAAAGGTTTTCGACAAGTTCAAGGAGTTGACTAAGATGAGACCTTCTCACCCGTAGCGATGCTTAAGTCTGTCTGAATCATTTTAGCAATTGCTGCATTTTATGATTATGAAATTTGGCAAATGGATGTCAAAACTGCATTCCTTAATGGATATCTTAAAGAAGAGTCATATATGGTGCAACCAGAAGGTTTTATCGATCCTAAAGGTGCTAACAAAGTGTGCAAGCTCCAGCGATCCATTTATGGACTGGTGCAAGCCTCTCGGAGTTGGAATATACGCTTTGATAGTGTGATCAAAGCATATGGTTTTATACAGACTTTTGGAGAAGCCTGTATTTACAAGAAAGTGAGTGGGAGCTCTGTAGCATTTCTAATATTATATGTGGATGACATATTGTTGATTGGAAATAATACAGAATTTCTGAATAGCATAAAAGGATACTTGAATAACAATTTTTCAATTAAAGACCGCAGTGAACCTACTTATATATTGGGCATCAAGATCTATAGAGATAGATCAAGACGCTTAATTGGACTTTCACAAAGCACATACATTGATAAAGTTTTGAAGAAGTTCAAAATTGATTAGTCAAAGAAAGGGTTCTTGCCTGTGTTACAAGGTGTGAAGTTGAGTCGGACTCAATGCCCGACCACTGCAGAAGATAGAGAAAATGAAAGTCATTCCCTATGCCTTAGCCATAGGTTCTATCATGTATGCAATGTTGTGTACCAGACCTGATGTGTGCCTTGCTATTAGTTTAGCAGGGAGGTATCAAAGTAATCCAGGAGTGGATCACTGGACAGCGGTCAAGAACATCCTGAAATACCTGAAAAGGACTAAGGATATATTTCTCGTTTATGGAGGTGACAAAGACCTCGTCGTAAATGGTTACGTCGATGCAAGTTTTGACACTGATCCGGATGACTCTAAGTCACAAACCGGATACGTATTTGTATTGAATGGTGGAGCTGTCAGTTGGTGCAGTTCCAAACAGAGTGTCGTGGCGGGGTCTACGTGTGAAACGGAGTACATAGCAGCTTTGGAAGCAGCAAATGAAGGAGTCTGGATGAAGGAGTTCATATCCGATCTAGGTGTAATACCTAGTGCATCGGGTCCAATGAAAATCTTTTGTGACAATACTAGAGCAATAGCCTTGGCGAAAGAATCGAGATTTAACAAGAGAACCAAACACATCAAGAGACGCTTCAATTCCATCCGCGATCAAGTCAAGGAGGGAGACATAGAGATTTGCAAAATACATACGGATCTGAATGTTGACAACTCGTTGACTAAGCCTCTTCCACGAGCAAAACATGATCTGCACCAAGACTCCATGGGTGTTAGAATCATTACTGTGTAATCTAGATTATTGACTCTAGTGCAAGTGGGAGACTGAAGGAAATATGCCCTAGAGGCAATAATAAAGTTGTTATCTTTATTTCCTTATATCATGATAAATGTTTATTATTCATGCTAGAATTGTATTAACCATAAACTTAGTACATGTGTGAGTACATAGACAAACAGAGTGTCCCTAGTATGCCTCTACTTGACTAGCTCGTTAATCAAAGATGGTTAAGTTTCCTAACCATAGACATGTGTTGTCATTTGATGAACGGGGTCACATCATTAGAGAATGATGTGATGGACAAGACCCATCCGTTAGCTCAGCATTATGATCATTTAGTTTTATTGCTATTGCTTTCTTCATGACTTATACATATTCCTGTGACTATGAGATTATGCAACTCCCGAATACCGGAGGAACACTTTGTGTGCTATCAAACGTCACAACATAACTGGGTGATTATAAAGATGCTCTACAGGTGTCTTCGAAGGTGTTTGTTGAGTTGGCATAGATCAAGATTAGGATTTGTCACTCCGTGTATCGGAGAGGTATCTCTGGGCCCTCTCGGTAATGCTCATCACTATAAGCCTTGCAAGCAATGTGACTAATGAGTTAGTTGCTGGATGATGCATTATGGAACGAGTAAAGAGACTTGCCGGTAACGAGATTGAACTAGGTATGAGGATACCGACGATCGAATATCGGGAAGTAACATACCGATGACAAAGGGAATGACGCATGTTGTTATGCGGTTTGACTGATAAAGACCTTCGTAGAATATGTAGGAGCCAATATGAGCATGCAGGTTGCGCTATTGGTTATTGATCGGAGATGTGTCTCGGTCATGTCTACATAGTTCTCGAACCCGTAGGGTCCGCACGCTTAACGTTCGATGACGATTTGTATTATGAGTTATGTGTTTTGGTGACCGAAGTTTGTTCGGAGTCCCGGATGAGATCACGGACATGAGGAGGAGTCTCGAAATGGTCGATAGGTGAAGATTCATATATTGGAAGGTTATATTCGAACATCGGAATGGTTTCGAGTGATCTGGGTATTTTTCCGGAGTACCGAGGGGTTACCGGAACCCCCCGGTGAAGTATTGGGCCAACATGGGCCTAAGGGAGAGAGAGGGAAGCCCACGAGAGGTGGCCGCGCGCCCCCCTTCTTGGGAGTCCGAGTAGGACAAGGAGGAGGGGGCGGCGCCCCCCTTCCCCTTCCCTCTCCCTCTCCTTCCTATTCCCTCTGGTGGAAGAAAGGAAAGGGGGGGGGGGCGAATCCTACTTGGACTAGGAGTTCAAGTAGGACTCCTCCCATGGCGCGCCCCTCCTGGCCGCCGGCCTCTCTCCACCCCTCCTTTATATACGTGGCCAGGGGGCACCCCAAAGGCACATCAATTGTTCTTAGCCATGCCCGGTGCCCCCCTCCACAGTTTACCACCTCGGTCATATTGTCGTAGTGCTTAGGCGAAGCCCTGCGCGGATCACATCATCAACACCGTCGCCACGCCGTCGTGCTGACGGAATTCTCCCTCGACCCTCTACTGGATCAAGAGAACGAGGGACGTCATCGTGCTGAACGTGTGCTGAACACGGAGGTTTCGTACGTTCGGTACTTGGATCGGTTGGATCGTGAAGACGTTCGACTACATCAACCGCGTTACTAAACGCTTCCGCTTTCGGTCTACGAGGGTACGTGGACACACTCTCCCGCCTCGTTGCTATGCATCTCCTAGATAGATCTTGCGTGATCGTAGGAAATTTTTTGAAATACTGTGTTCCCAACAGTTTAGTAGGATATGGCTTTTCGACCAAGTCACATCGACGCACAAGTGTGCTACTCATGGGAGAAAGAAATCATTGTAAACTCACCTTCTCTTCGTCCCTTGTATTCCCTTCATTTCTTTTTATTTGGCATATTAGGTTTGTCATAAGTAAACTTTAGTGAAATTCGACCGAACTTATTAACATCTACAGGTGAGCATAGAAGGAGTTATGCTCAAATTTTAATGTGAGGCGATCAAGCTCAAACCCAGGCTAGTTAGTCCACCAGCTTGTGGTGCTAACCAATAGAACATCTTCGACCCCCCCCCCTCCCCTTGTCTAAGCTGACAATCAGGACAAGAGAGAGGAGAAAAGGATTACCCAACCGGACCCTCTTATTGTCCCCATATGTCCA
>NC_057814.1:595288223-595300618 GCF_018294505.1 Triticum aestivum
AATGTGAGGCGATCAAGCTCAAACCCAGGCTAGTTAGTCCACCAGCTTGTGGTGCTAACCAATAGAACATCTTCGACCCCCCCCCTCCCCTTGTCTAAGCTGACAATCAGGACAAGAGAGAGGAGAAAAGGATTACCCAACCGGACCCTCTTATTGTCCCCATATGTCCAGATATCTGCAAACCCTCACACACATCCCTTATGTGAGAGAATACGAGGGTGTCCACGGAGTCCGTCACGTCGGATGCAGTTCACCCCAGACCACTTTACCTCTTTCTTTATTCTTTCTTCTCTCTCTCTCTCTCTCTCTCTCTCTCTTCTTGCATATCAATCATATGCATGTGACCAGATAATTTAACTTGATTGCGTGCAAGGACAAATGAGATTCAATGCGGACGGCACAGACACTGTGTAGACATGTCCATGGACAAATGAGGGGCCAAATTAGTCCGGTTGAAGATGGCCTAAGACTCCAAGCCTTTCTCATAATATCAAATAAATGCAATATGGAAATATATTCCACAATGGATATAATGATAATTTGATACCATAAATATTCATAATATTTTCTATAAATTTGGCCCAGCTTTCGAAAGTTTGACTCAGGACAAACCTAACATACAAAGTAAAAAAAGAAACGGAGGGAGGGAGTATATAGAAGAAGAAGAAAATTCCACGGCAGGCATATTACATTTTTTTACTGTCTTTTGGCCTGTATCTTCCTGTCAAATTTGTTTTCAAGTTTGAAGGCAAGAGTCAAGATGGCAACGGGGCCCCGAAACCCGCATCCCCGCGGGTTTTTACCTTAATAGGGGACCGGGATGGGCGTCTTTTTATCCCCGTGAGGCTGTTGTTGGGCACATTATACAACCCGACACGTTTTGTGGGTTTGCACCCATTTCGATAGTCCCCGAACCCGAAACCCGGCAAACCCGGCAAAATACATTCTATTTCAGAACTTGGCATTGGAAGATTTGAAGATGGTCTTTTGGAGGCTTGGAGATGTGAAAGATACCACGATGGTTTCAACTTAAAATGATTTGTGAACTATAAATTCTATATCAGAACTTATGTATTGGACCATTTCGCCTCGGTTGTGCTCGTGATTTGTGAACCAAGAATTCTATTTTAGAACTTGTGTAATCGCACATCTTGTTGAACCATGTATGGCTGAAAGCTGATCATCTTTGTTGCTGAAATATGATCATCTTTGTTGCTGAAATGTGGTATCATGCTGCTGAAATACACTCTATATAGCTGTTGAACCATCTACTATTGTTTTTTGTTGAAATTTGCTCAAGTTATGCTGCTGAAATCTGCTTTTTTTTGCTGCTGAAAAGTTATTATTTGTCGCCACTATGTTTGTTTAAGTATTTTGATTTTCTCGTTGGTTCCCCGTGGGTTCCCCGAAACCCGATGGGTTTAGGGGACGGGCGGAAAACTAGCCCCGCGCACGGTGATGGGGACGGGGACGGGTTTACATTTTTCTCGTGGGGATGAGTTTGGGAAGGCAAAACCCGACGGGTTTCGTCCCCGTTGCCATCTTGAGGCAAGAGTGCTTCCATCCAACTCCGAAGGTGCTACTCCCTCCGTTCCATATTACTCGTCGCTGATTTAGTACAAAGTACATGTGAAAAAATGCCACGGCAGGCATATGATTTTCTGTCTTTTGTCTTGCATTTCCCTGTCAAATTTGGTTTGCAGTTTGAAGGCAAGGCTTCCACTCCCATTGCGAAGGCGCCACATGTAATGGAAGTCAGCAAGGATGGATGGATGGATGGAGAGGCCGTGGGACGGAGACCGGCCGGCCGGGAGCCGTGGAAGCGACGAGAAGGCGGTCGCGTGTGGGAACAGTGGACTCCTTTGGATCCTCCCGGCTCGCTGGCTTTGCAGGTCGGAATGGACCCTTTGGACGCTATTGCTAGCTACGGTGGCTGCCGTGAGCCCGTGACCAAACCACAGAAGAAGCCGCAGCCTCAAATGCTTCCTCAGTTAAACGCTCTTCCCGCTTAATTCCAAGTAGCTCATGTCAGTTTGACAACTACAGTAAAAAAACGTCACGTCCAGCTAAGCCGCCAAGGTACGTTAGCTAGCTCTGTCAGCTCAAAGGGACGAGACGGGCACCACAAAAGAGGTGGCACCGCCGGTTACGCCAAGGAGCCGTGCGCAGGGCAGAGGAGTGTGGACAAGAGCGAGAACCCTGAGCCACAGGTCAGAGCAGAGAGGCCCACGGAAGAAGGAGGAAGCGGCGAGGCCCTGCCACTGGCCGGCGTGGTCGGTCTCCGGACCCTCCGGCGGACTCGTCGGCACCGTCGGCTCTGCACGTGAACACGGGCAGAGTAGAGTATAGATTAGGGTGGCATGGTGGACGTGTAGACGTGTAGATTAGAGTACGGAGCAACCGTCCAACCAGTGTAGACGTGTAGTACAAGTGCGTAGTGCAGCCGAGCGAGCGAGTGACCTGAAAAGGCCTGACCGTGCGACGGAGACCGCCCGCCCTCCCTCCAGCGGTCCAGCCAGAGCCGTGGAGGCAGCGAGAACGTCCTCACGTCGCCGTCGGCCGCCGCGTGACAACAGTGAACTCCTTTCCTCCCTCGTGGCCTCTGTTGGATGTTGCACTACTACCTGGAGTACTTCCTCCCATACATCTATTTGAGCGACAACTCGTACAGGACGGGGAAAGTACCAGCGACGGTCGACAGACCAGCGCGGGAGAACGAGATCCATGGAGGACTAGGACGGGTAGAACGGACGGGGCGATCGTCGGCCACCACGCCTCAAGAGCGCCGGCTCTGCACGTGACCACGGGGCAGAGAAGAGTAGAGTAGCATCGTGTGGGCAAGCAAGAGTACCGAGGAACTGTCCAAGTAGTACTAGCGTACAAGTGTGACCTGACACCGAATGTGTGCAGCCAAGCAAGTTGACAGGTTATACCAGTGTGTGGCCAAAGATTACGCACGGAGGGGCGGGGCCGTAACGGAAAGCAGGATTGGCTACTCCTGCCGCACATTTTGAGTTCAGGCTTCAGCTACTGAGGATGCTCTGGACTTTGGAAACCAGCCCCATTAACCCAAATCAAATGATGCACCATCTGGAGCAATTCAGACATTTTTTGCAGCACTGCCTTCACAAAACTTGGAGTGACAGAACTATCTGTGACAAACACACAGCCAAGTGACTGACCTGACAGCGTACAAGTGTGTAGCAAGCGAGTGACATGACAGAGTTTGAGTTCCCCAAAGATTCCACGGACGGGTCAGACACAGCTACTGCATAGGGTTGCGTTCAGGCATCAGCAACTGAGAACTAAGGCAAGACATTTCTTGACACTGCCATAGACTCTAAAAACGTCTTATAAAAATTTACAGTGGTAATAGAATTTGGGAGCAGCTCGACCTTGCTGCTTATGTATATTCTGCAAACCCCGCAAAAAAAGAAAAAGTATATTCTGCAAAACCAAACGATACATCCGAAGCACCTCAAAATTCAGATTCTTGCCATAGGCTAACAACTGTACAGCCGAACGCGACTTTCATAATAACTTTGTAAGAATGCGAGGAAAACCTTTTCTGTCCTGTGCCATTTTGCAGCACCGTCTTACCTTCTTCACAAGTAAGTATGCTACGCTCCCTGTCAAAACTTGGAAATCACCCAACATATCTGCCACAAAACACGCAACAACACAGCTCTATGAACAAACACCTTGGTCACCGTCTCATCTCCCCGAACTGGGCGCTCTCCACGCGGGCGGCGAGCGCGCCGAGCAGCTTCTGGTCGGATTTCGGGTCGGTCTCCTCGACCACGGCGAGGAACTCGCGGGCCTCCTCGTACCGCTTGGCCCTGCAGTAGCTGTCCACCACCCGCTTGTAGGTCAGCTCCATGGGCCTCAGCTTGCGCTGGATCATGTACCCGACCACCTCCCTCGCCTCGGCAAACATCTCCCGGCTCGCGTACCCTCCGACCAGCGTGTGGTAGGTGATCACGCAGGGGGCCACGCCGTCGGCGATCATCTCCGACAGCACCCTCTGGGCCTCCTTGATCAGCCCCTCCTTGCAGAACCCGTTGATGACCGTGTTGTACGACACCACGTCGGGTTTGAGCTGCTGCTGCTGCTGGGACTGGGAGCTCCTGAGCCGCTTCAGGATCTTCTCCGCCTCCCAGGGCTCGTTGCTCTTGGCGTACATGTCCATCAGGCTGTTGTAGGTGATCAGGTCCGGGCTCAGCCCGGACTGCTCGATCGACTCGTACATCTCCATTGCCTTGCTGTACATCCCATTCTTCGCATATATTGACAGCATGGAGTTGAGGATGACGAGGTCAGGTTTGTGACCCCGGGCCTTCACCTCCTGGAACGCCCTCTCGATCCCATCCAGCCGCCGGCACTTGAAGTTGGCGATCACGAGGGTTCTCAGAATGACCCAGCTCGGGAAGATGGTACCTTGATAGACTTCCTTCTCGATGGCCTCTATGCCCGCGGCATTTCCCCCCTTTGCGTGGCACTGGAGCAGCAGCGAGTATGACATGTCGTTTGGCTTGAAACCCTCGCTCTTCATCTTGCTTACGATGGAACGCGCAGCGGTCCAATCCCCTTGGCGAGACAGCACGTTCAGCAACGCATTGTATGTGGTGAGGCAAGGGGCGAAGCCGGCGGCGGTCATTTCATCATACATCTTGAATGCGTTAGCCCTTGAACCACACCGGCCATAAGCACATATCAATGTGTTGTAGGTGTCTCGGCACAGCTCAACCCTGCAGGACTTCATCCCCTCAAGCACCCGAGTGACATAGCTCTCCATGCCTCGCTTCCCGCAGACCGCCAGCAGCGTGTTCCATGTCACCCGGTTCGGCGTGCATCCGCTCCTCGACATCTCCCCAAGCATCTCTAGCATCGCCGCGAACCTTGATTTCTTCCCCAGCATGCCGAGGACAAGATTGTAGGTGTTCGTGTATGGGACAAACCCATTCTTCTTCATCCGGTCGAACAGGGCGAGCGCCTCGTCCACCTTCCCGGCGTTCCCGTACGCCGTCATGATGGTGTTGTAGGTGAATGTGTTGGGCAGCAACCCCTTGCCAATCATCGTGTCGAGGCATTTGGCGGCCTCCTGGTAGAACCCAGCCCTGGCATACGACCCAGCGAGCTCATTGTATGTGACGGCATCAGGCTTGCAGCCAGCGTCCTCCATCTCCTTGATCACCCGCAGAGCCTCCGTGTAGTTCCCGGCCTTGCCAAACACCTGCAGGAGGGCATTGTAGGTGACGACGCACGGGGCGTGGCCGCGGGCCTTGAGGTCCTCGAAGAAGGCGACGGCCTCGTCGACGAGGCCATCCCGGCCCGCGGCGGCGATGACGGTGCTGGCGGTGAACCCGTCGGGCTCCACCCCCGCGGCCCTCATCTCGTCCAGCAGCGCGACGACGCGCGGCCAGGAGCGGCCCATGCGGCCGTAGACGTCGAGCACGACGTTGTAGGTGACGCGCGTGGGCGCCACGCCCTCGCGCCGGAGCTCGTCGAAGAGCCGGAGCGCGCGCTCGTAGCGGCCCTCGCGGGAGAGCGCGTGGAGCACGGTGGTGTAGGCGCGGACGTCGAGCCGGGCGCCGGGCGGCAGCGGCATTTCGTCGAGCAGCGCGCAGACGGCGTCGTGGCGGCCCTCGCGGCCGAGGGCCCGCACGACCATCTCGAGCGGCGCGGCGCCCTCGGCGGCCCCCTCGGAGCGCGCCCAGCGGAGGAGCGCCAGCGCCCACTCCCAGTGGCCGGAGAGCTCGAGCGCCTTGAGGAGGGACGGCAGGTCGGCGGCCCGCAGGAGGTCGTCGCGGCGGGCGGCGAGGAAGGCCGGGAGGGCCGGGAGCGGCGTGGCGGAGAGCTCGAGCACCAGCGCCTGCGCGGCCGGGGAGAGGAAGGAGCTCGCCGGGGTCGGGGTGGGGTGGTGGTGTTGGTGGTGCGGCGGCTGCTGGTGGCTCCGGCGCGGGACGGGGGCCGGGGCCGGGGCCGGCGCGGCGGTGAGGTGGAGGAGGAAGGAGTCGAGCGGGAGCGAGGAGGGGGCCTGCGGCGGCGGGGCGGCCGGGAGCAGCGTCTGCTGGGACGGGGGCGCCCGCTTCTTGGGGCCGGACGGGAGGGTGGGCTTGTTCGGGAACACCCCGCGGCCGGTGGCCTCCATCGCCGGCGCGGTGGGTGGTTGGCGGCAGCTGCGGCGAGCTCAGGAAGCAGCCGTACGGAGGGGGGCGTGGACCGTGGAGTGTGTCAGTCAGGGGCGATGGGGTTTTGGGGATACGGTGGCGGCAGCGGGTGGACGGGGATTGGCGGCAAAGGATGACGATGACACGAGCGCCATCTGATGCACCACTGCCAGCAGCGACGCCCTCCCGCCTGCCGTTTCGCTCGGAATATCCACCTGCGCCTGATCGCCACTTGATCTGAATCTGAACTACGACCGGCGCGTCAAAAGATCCACCTGCCCGGTTATTCTATCAGTACCGACAGAGCAAATCGAAGCTAAAAACAGCACATGAGCATGAGACCGTGTCAGAAAACAGCTGCAACCATGAGAGAAGTTCAATGCCGAACCAGTGCAGTGTCACGCAAGATGAATAAAATGGAACTGAATTCCTATGATTTACAGTGCACCCTATGCCATGATGCATGTACTAGCACATTAGTCGACTAAACCACTTGGTTATACTACTAGTGACATGGCAGGCATGTTGTCCTTTCCCTTCTCCCTCTAAACATCTAAATAACCCGTCCAGCAGGCATACGTCTCTACGAGAGATTCAGATCAGTCCTCGCTGAAATTCCATGGCAGTCCTGTCGCCCTGTCAGTTCATCATCCTCCAATACTGCAGATTTCTTGCCACCTTCAGAGGCGACGACGAGCCTGAATGGTAACGAGAAATATGCGCAGTCAGGATCAACGGTAACAAGGTCCTCCTCCCGCGTGAAGCTAGTTTGCAGAAGTATACCCATGAACAGGATCCAGGACAAGTTACTTGGCCTTCTTCGGCCTCCCGGCAGGCCTCCTCTCTGGGACATAGTCTGGATCTTGCTTGTCCATCGCTATCGGCGTCGTTTGCTCTAGCTTGATCTCTCCCTTGACCGTGGCGTCGCCGAGTCTGCGGCGTGTGCCCATGGCGGGCGAATCTGTGGCCCTCGGGGTTGTCCTCGGAGAGTTGGATTGCTTTCTCCTGCGGTTCTTGGAGCCGTTTTGTAGCTGCAAGCTGAAATGGACAATCATATTAGCTTGCTTCCCTAGTAACCTCTTAACATCACATATACCAAACGGAAGCTAATGGTAGAAATTGCACTTCAAAAAATGATCGATGAGGTGGCTCCTTCTGAATGAGGCATTGCTGAATTGCTGATACAGTAAAAAAAATGGTGATGATATCTGGCTATCCTAATAAGCACCGTATCAGCTGACAACTTTGCATGATAGCAGCTGCAAGCATAAATTTCGATCCAACAAATAATAGAACGGTCTAGATGAAAATACCAAGTTTTAATGACAAAGGACAGTCACCACAATAATGAAATAGGTGAGGTGCAATATGGCATACCTAGGTGTGGCCTCAATATCCCCCATGAACATTAATTTTGAAACAGAACCCGAGTCATCATATGCAGCATCTGCACAACAGCAACCAACAGCATCAGATGTTAGGCATCATGCTTATTACTAATCAGCAGACATAGCAAATCAAAGATCACAAACCCTTATGCTTTTGGTGTGACAAGTCCATCATCTTCTGCTCAAAGGGAATAAGACCATCTAAAGGCTCCAACTTCAAAGGAAACCCGTTCTTCAGATCCTATGATAAAGGTTGACATTACCTTTCATGTCAGCACACATTACTACATCTGTTATTTGACTGATACAAAAGAAAGACACCCAAGAAAATCAATTGTTTAGAGGGGTTCTAGTACCTTATTTGGCACTGCCGGAGGTTTGCTAGGGACATCCAATTTTTCATTAGCTCTTTCAACTTTCGAGACAATGTTAGAATGTGCTAAGTTGTTTGCCCCAAGAAGGGGAACATCTGATAACAGTTTATTGCCTTCTTCTGAAAAAACTTCAAACACATATTATCAGAATTGAAACTTTTGTAATAAATTGTAACTGATGAAGAAATATGTACACAGGTAACTGTAAATGATTAGCAATACAAAAGCTTAACGGCGCTTCTCAAGGAATTGCAGAAGCTCTTTTGTAATCTATACCTGGACGATTTCTAACAACATCAACTTGCTTAAATTTTGTGATGTGTATCGGATTTCCATCAGCCTTTGTCCTGACTCTTCGAAGGTCCTCGGGGATATCCCGCACAACAGAGTACCTTCGTTTGAAAGCCTGCAGTCCAGTGTTCCGTTAGACAAACAGGGGTGGAATATAACCGAATGGGCTTGAGAGTTGAGATACCATACACATGACAAATTAATTTCCCCAAGGGCAAAGAGCACTCACAGGCTGAATATTGTCAGCTTTATCGTTGAAAAGGCTACGACTGGCAGGAGTTAATATTGGAACTGTGTCGGCAGCAGCACTATTATCAAAACCATGGCCATGGATTCGAAAGTTTGATGTTGAAGGCAAGGACACATTTGGACTAAATGAAGAATATCCAAGGGTTGGTTGGTTGTCAGCCTTCCAACTGATCGGAAGAGCAATCTCACCATCAGCAATTCCACCTGAATCTGGATCCACAACCCGCTCTTGAATTATCTTTATTAGTGTACTGCACTCAGACCTAACATTAAAATTAAGGATTCGAAATAGTCTATCAATAGTGTAGTTTAAATCTTCAGCAATGAACAGACGTTAGTTTGTCCAGAATAGAGGTATATGTAATGCGATAAAGGAGTTTCCAGTCACAACTTTTGGTTGCTATTATCACAGGATGCAGGCTGGACTAACTGTTTAACATAGCATAACCGATTCTTGAGGGTACACAATTCAGCAACTTTCAAAATAGTTAGAAAATCATTTTTTTCGAGAAAACACAAAAGCTTTGTTTATTGATGCATTGATGAAGTACACAACATAATTGTGAAACTAAGGAAAAAATTAACACCAATTCAATTGTGCATCACAATCCGACGTGTGTCGTGATATTTATCACCATTTCCCAAAATGAAATATACAATATGTGTATGTAAATAATGATTCATGCGCTAATTGCTTGCCCTGAAGCATTATTAATGGTGTAAAGAACTACACACTGTGCATGTGTAATCAATATACATAAAATTTTGAGAGCTAGGCACAGATAGTCTTAGATCTATTGTTTACACGAATGCCAAGACAAGAGAAAAGAGGTACTCTGGAAACACTGGGACTGTTTGGATCAAGGAATCACCTCATTCATCGTTGGGTGATCCCTCAAAATTGGTGGGGTGACCTAATCCCTCACTTATGCTTATGCTTATGAAGGACGAGCTAGTGATGCACCAACCCATTCCATTCTTCAAACAAGGGCGCTAGGGTTGCATGGTCAATTCACAACGGTCAAACCAAACAATCCTTTTGAATAGGCCCAATTTTTCGTATTGTAGAACACAAAATGCAGAGTGCATAACTAAAATAAAAGAAAGACTGCGCTTCATTTTGTTTCATCAGTGTGAAACAAAGTACAAATAAAGCCCCATGTTTAAATATATATTCAGAAATAAGAATAGCCGTATGCTGGCACCACAAAGCAAAATGCAAATTAAACAGTACTTTCCAGGTGGACATCAATGGAAGTAAACAAGAGATATATAATACCTTGAGTAGGTTTCCTGCATAAGCAACTGCATTATGGCATCTTTCGGCTCAATTTCTGAGACAATTGCTAGGGATCCCTGCGTATAGTCTTTCAGGTCAGTCTCCTCACTCTAGAAAAAGCAACAACAAAAAATGATGCAATGGGAAGTCCTTAGATAACTGAGGAATCACTCCTAGAAGTGAGAAATGGTTGTTCAGAAAATAATGGGACTGTAATTGGTAAGATAAAAATTATAAGGGTTGTGGGATACCTGGTTTAACTGATTGTTTTTCGACGGGACACGCACAGAATCATCAAAATCTGTGGAATACAAGAAATCGCCAGGTAGGCACATCAAATAATGTATTCACATGAGTTGCTGAATATAATGCCAACTAAGCTTTAGTGATCTAAACGCTCTTATATTTCTTTACAGAGGGAGCACCAAAGGGGGGAAATAAGGTGTATCTTCAGAAAATAGAAAATAATGGAGAAAAACTCTGAATGCTAACTCATTTAGGTAATTCTCTTTTAAATCACATTTTTTAAATTCTGTCAGAATGCTAGAAGATTGTGCCATAATATGCGGAAACTAAGAGGCTTCAAAACTATGCGATAGATGATGACATTTGATGGCTTCAACATTCTGCAGTAGTATTTTGGATGAGTATGGCCTTTCAGGACCAACTTATTATTATTGGTAAACAATGAAAGGCCTCCAAATATGCAGGCATCCAAATAAACGCTTAGCACAGGGATATATGGGTTATGCATAAACTGGTCTTCTAAACTAGTTAATTAGTGACTTAGTGCCGGTGCACCAAAATTCACGTCCCAATGCCAGTTTTTATATTAGTGAACACTGATTGACTTTTATTAGGGAGCATTGCGAACAGAGTTGAAACGCAACTAGCATGGCCGAAAGGCAAAACGACTGAATGATCGAACATTTTCTTCTACACAGATATGAAACATGTAAGCGTGGAGCATCAGATTTCCCGTTCCGTAATCCCTAGTGTGGACCGCTCCACGAACTTATCGTGTAACACATAATGACTGGAAATGAGAACTCGTTTGGTTTCACTCGTGTTTGGTTGTGATTTCTGCGAGATTATGACGGAAACTGGTCCAAACACTGAGCTACGCAGAAATTTTGGACAGAATTTGATGCGGCACGGCATCCATGGCCCTGAGGGCGCCAACTTGGAATTCGTAATTTGAGGAGCGGGGTTCACCATAGAAGACACTCGAACAGGGTTGGAAAATGCACTAGCATGGCCAAAACAACTGAGGAATCAAATATTTTCCTCTATTAAGTATCGAAGCACGAACCATCTATTCCCTAAAAAAAACATGAACCATCAGATTTCCCATCCTGCAATGCCAACTAAGTTGGAGAACACTTTATTTACAGGAAAAAAAAAACTAGCACAGACCGAACACAATAGGTCAATAGTACTGAGGAATTTGCATGAAATTCTTATGGAATAAACACAAAACATGCAAGTGCAAAAATGTACTGAACAGAGCTGAGAAAGTACTAGGCACCAAAGGGAAAAGTGAGGTGTATCTTCTGAAAATAGTAAAGGATGGAGAAAAAAAGTGGGTGCTAACTCATTTGGGTAAATCTCTTTTCAATCACATTTTTTAAATTTTGTCAATATTGAGAACAGAATGCTAGAAGATTATGCAATAAATATGGGAAAACTAAGAGGCTTCAAAACTATGCGACAGATGACATTTGATGGCTTCAACATTATGCAGAAGTATTTTGGATTAGAGCTATGAACACTGACATGACCTTTCAGAACCTATTATTGGCAAACACTGAAAGGCCTTCAAAAAATACATGCGTGCAAATGAAAGGTTAGCACAGGAATCTACGGGTTATACATAAACTGGTCTTCTAAACCAGTTAATTAGTGACTTAGTGCCAGTGCACTTAAGCTCACGACCTGATGCCATTTTTATAATAGTGAACACTGATTGACTTTTATCAGGGAGCATTGCAAACAGAGTTGAAAATGCACTAGCATGGCCGAAAGGCGAAACAACCGAGTAATCGAACATTTACTTCACCGCATATATGAAACATGGAAGTGCGAAGCATCAGATTCCCCATTCTGTAATGCCTACTGTGGACGGCTCCACGAACTTATCGTGTAAGAGATTAATGACTGGAAATGTGAAATCATTTGGTTTCACTCGTATTTCGTCGCGATTTCTGTGAGATCACAACGGGACCTAGACCAAACATCCAGCTACGCAGAAATTTTGGACGGAATTGATGCGGCATGGCGTCCACGGCCCCGAGGGCGCCAACTCGGAATTCGTAATTTGAGGAGGGGGTTCGCCATTAAAAAAACTCGAACAGGGTTGAAAAATGCACGCCGAAACAACCGAGGAATCAAACATTCGTTTCTGTATGTATGGAAGCGCGAAGCATCAGATTCCCCGTCCTATAATTCCTATCGCGGAACGCTCGGCGAACTCATCGTTCGAGAGATTGACGACTGGAAACGCGAAACCAACCATTTCGCTCGCAGCAATGCCCGCGAGATCACGGCGAACAACCGGGCCAATGCATCGGGCCACGCGGAAAATTCGGCGGAAATTAATGCGGCGCGGGAGGCGGCAATTAATTCAGAATTCGTAATTCGAGGA
>NC_057814.1:595301072-595309856 GCF_018294505.1 Triticum aestivum
CCGCGCGGGGAGGAGGAGGGGGAGGGGCCGAGCACGGAGGCGAGGAGCCGGCCGGCGCCGGAGACGAGGCCCGCGAGCCACCCGCTGGGCGGCGGCGGCGGGGGAGGCGGGGGCGGAGGGGAGGCGCCCCCGGACGGCGACGGGCGCGGGTCGCCGCCCCCGGCGGATGACTCCATGGGCGGGACGCGGGCGAGGGAGGAGAGAGCGGAGAGGAGTGGAGGGAAGGTGGAAAATAGAATGGGAACCCGAGAGTAAACCGGGCCGGCGGTTTCGGGTCGCGCACACGTTCGTGGGTGCCGTCCGTTTGGTATGTGGCGGATTTTTGGGGCTGTGCGGTTTCGAAAACGCTCTGGATTTTGGGGGCTCCCCCGCCGTGTGCCCAACGTTTCTCTTTGGGGCCCACGTGCCAGTGGGCGTGCTCTGAATGAGAGCGGCGCCATGGGCGTGGCGATACGATGGTGGGACGGAAAGATCAAGCTGAAACATTGTTTTCGTACGGGCTAATACCACGGCTCATGAGCTAGCTAGATTTAGGCCCTGTTCGGAGCACCTCCACTCCACAACTCCACTCCCGGAGTTGGTGGAGTTATAGTTGAAAACTGTGGAGCAGCTATTTCCTGGCTCCACAGCTCTCAGAATTTTATGGAGCTGATGGAATTCCAAACAGAGCCTTAGTTTCTACACTTACGTTTTTAAAAAATCAGGTTCACAAACCTTTGAGTCGTGTCGTCAAAAGATTTGTGAATGATGTGATTTTGATTCTGAGTTAATATAAAGCTAGTCATGACAGCCATTCCTTAACGAAAGAAAAGCAACGCAACATGCACTTGCATCAACTTTTTACCCACAAAGGGATATTTCCTAGCTCCCGGGCCTGTTCACGACATTTTTGCATTCCATGGGTGCTTGGCTCAAGCCCAGCGGAGCCTGGTTGAAGAAATACGAGCTTTGTACCATGCTGTGCATCGTGTTTGATTGCCATGAAGGCTCGGGCTGCATGAGAGCATAAACACGATCATGGCATTTGGCTGCATGTTTGTGATCTTCAGATGCAACGTTCGGCTGTTTGGGTGTGCGCGTAGCGTAGTGATGGTTAATCTCACCTCTTGTTCGGATAGTGAACCTACCTCACACCACTACACTTGAGAAACTTTATCTAACACCTTGGTTGACTTTCCTGGTATACCCGTAAACTACCTTTATGATCATACAATTGTGGGTAATGTTTGGCAACCCCAAAACAATCATCCGGTATGAAGGTCCATAATATTCTTATGGTTTAAGGATGCGAGTAAATGTTAACACATAATATGATAATATCGTCAGCATAGTGATGACGGGGTCTCACAGTATATCAAAGTTAGGTCTATCCAACACCACCACCATTCTGCCAATAATGTGATCTCATTATTGTCGGTATTCTTATTACTTTAACAATGCCCTATGATCAGAAAAAACATGATCATCTGCAAAAGATGAGCTAGTATTAGAGGCGTGACTAGGGATTTATCTATCGTTTATGTTTCCACACATGCAACTGAGTTTTTCTCGTAATCTCGTATTTAAGAATCATTGCAACACAACACACAAATATAAACTTTAATTACGAACATGAAGAAATAGTACTTTATTATTGCCTCTAAGGCATATTTTCAACACCTCCTCCCCACCTTATGTTAGGGACAGGGAGCTCTAGCCCCCTCCCCTTCACGACTGAAGTAAAATCATGTTGCTTCAACTATATCCATCTGCATAGGTACATAGAACGTGGTATGTACTTTGTAGTACATCCTCACACATATATCTAACACAAGTCTAGATGGGTCTTTGCTCTCATTATTTATACCAATTTATGTTCCACTATGGCTTCTGATGACAGAGAAGACCAGAATAAGGAGTGCACTACTGGAATTAGCTTATTTCCCGGCTGCCAGTTCTTTGCCGTCCGCTGGCGGACGACAAAGAAGGTCTTTGCCGTCCGCTTAAACGGACGGCAAAGAATAGGCTGATGGTAAAGAAGGTCTTTGCCATCAGCCTGTTCTTTGCCGTCTGCTAGCGGACGACAAAAATTCTTTGCCGTCCGCTGGCTGACGGCAAAGAGAGAGCTGGCCCCACTAAAGGAGCTAATTGGAAAAAACTTAACGGCCCCCTCTTTGCCGTCTGCTAGACGGCAAAGAGGAAACAAAGCGGACGGCAAAGGGTGGGCGGACGACAAAGAAGTGACCTAACTAACGGCCGAGCCCCACCCCGCCCCTTCTCTCTGTTTATCTCCCTCTCTCCTCCCCGACGACCAGAGCAGCCCCCGCCGCCCGCCGCCGCCCCCACTACCCGCCTGTCACGCCCAAGATGCGACCATATCCTAAAGGAACTCGAAGGTCCCACCAAGGATAGAAGCGCATCTTGAAGACGCTTTTGCAAGGTGGATATCATTACATCAACATTACATAATAGATGGGGATACATACAAGGCATACAAATGCCGCAAGAATACACCAACATCATACATAAGAGCAACATCCGACTATGGATGAAACACAAACAGAAGCTCAAACGACATCCACCCTGCTAGCCCAGGCTGCCGACCTGGAACCTATCCCCTGATCGAAGAAGAAGCAGAAGAAGAACTCCAATACAAGCTAACATCGCTCTCGCGTCATGATCATCGCAAAACCTGTACCTGCAACTGTTGTTGTAGTAATCTGTGAGCCATGAGGACTCAGCAATCCCATTACCATGGATATCAAGACTAGCAAAGCTTAATGGGTAAGGAAATGATAGGTGGTGAGGTTGCAGCAGCGACTAAGAATGTATGGTGGCTAACATACGCAAATAAGAGCAAGAAGAGAAGCAACGGAACGGTCGTGAAACTAGCAATGATCAAGAAGTGATCCTGAACTCCTACTTACGTCAAACATAACCCAAAAACCGTGTTCACTTCCCGGACTCCGCCGAAAAGAGACCATCATGGTTACACACGCGGTTGATGCGTTTTAATTAAGTCAAGTGTCAAGTTCTTTACAACCGGACATTAACAAATTCCCATCTGCCACATAACCGCGGGCACGGCTCTCGAAAGTTTATACCCTGCAGGGGTGTCCCAACTTAGCCCATGATAAGCTCTCGCGATCAACGAAGGATATTCCTTCTCCCGGGAAGACCCGATCAGTCTCGGAATCCCGGTTATAAGACATTTCGGCAATGGTAAAACAAGACCAGCAAGACCGCCCGAATGTGCCGACAAATCCCGATAGGAGCTGCACATATCTCGTTCTCAGGGCACACCGGATAAGCTAAGTGAAAGATCGTGGATGTCGCCTAGAGGGGGGGTGAATAGGCGCTTTAAAATAATTACGGTTTAGGCTTGAACAAATGCGGAATAAACCTAGCGGTTAATTTGACAAGCACAAAACCTACAACAACTAGGCTCACCTATGTGCACCAACAACTTATGCTAAGCAAGATAAACAACTAAGTGATAGCAAGATATATGACAAGAAACAATATGGCTATCACAAAGTAAAGTGCGTAAGTAAAGGGTTTGGTTAAGAGATAACCGAGGCACGTGGAGACGACGATGTATCCCGAAGTTCACACCCTTGCGGATGCTAATCTCCGTTTGGAGCGGTGTGGAGGCACAATGCTCCCCAAGAAGCCACTAGGGCCACCGTAATCTCCTCACGCCCTCGCACAATGCAAGATGCCGTGATTCCACTAAGGGACCCTTGAGGGCGGTCACCGAACCCGTACAAATGGCAACCCTTGGGGGCGGTCACCGAACCCGTACACTTTGGCAACCCTTGGGGGCGGTCACCGGTACCCGTCAAATTGCTCGGGGCGATCTCCACAACCTAATTGGAGACCCCGACGCTTGCCCGGAGCTTTACACCACAATGATTGAGCTCCGAACACCACCAACCGTCTAGGGTGCCCAAGCACCCAAGAGGAACAAGCTCAAGGGCACCAAGCACCCAAGAGTAATAAGCTTCTCAACTTGTAACTTCCACGTATCACCGTGGAGAACTCAAACCGATGCACCAAATGCAATGGCAAGGGCACACGGAGTGCCCAAGTCCTTCTCTCTCAAATCCCACCGAAGCAACTAATGCTAGGGAAGAAAATGAGAGGAAGAACAAGAAGGAGAACACCAAGAACTCCAAGATCTAGATCCAAGGGGTTCCCCTCACATAGAGGAGAAAGTGATTGGTGGAAATGTGGATCTAGATCTCCTCTCTCTTTTCCCTCAAAAACTAGCAAGAATCCATGGAGGGATTGAGAGTTAGCAAGCTCGAAGAAGGACAACAATGGGGGAAGAACACGAGCTCAAGAGATAAGGTTCAATGGGGAAGAAGACCCCCTTTTATAGAAGGGGAAAAATCCAACCATTATGTGCTCAGCCCACACACGAGCGGTACTACCGCTCCACGAGCGGTACTACCGTTCTGGCGGAAGAAGCAGGGAAAAGGAGCAACCAAACATGAACCTTGGGGCGGTACTACCGCGCACCCCAGCGGTACTACCGCCGGAGGAGCAGAACACGGGACCAAAAATGCAGTAGCGGTACTACCGCCCGACCGGAGCGGTACTACCGCTTATAGGCGGTACTACCGCCCATCAGGGCGGTAATACCGCTTATAGGTGGAACTGCCGTGCCTTACTGCCGTGCAACTACTGCAAAACTCGACACGAAAAATGCAAGACCCAAAATCGAGGCGGTACCAGCGCGGAACCGTAGCCGTACTACCGCTTATGGCCATAGGCGGTACTACCGCTTTGGACAGCGGTACTACCGCTTGGGGCGATAAGCGGTACTGCCGCTCTGGCCGCGGTACTACCGCTAGGAAGCCAAAACTGCCATAACTTCTGCATATGAGCTCCGAATTGAGCAAACTCAAGCTTGTTGGATTGAGAAAGACGAGTAGCATCAAAACAGCGACTGGTTATAGTAAGAAGAGGCAGGGGAGGTATGCCAAAAAAATAGAGGAGTGAAACCTCCAACCGAGAAGAACCGGCATAACCTCCAACATCGAAAACATCATAGAAGATGCGAGTGAACTCCGTTTTCGATGAACTCGAGCTTGTCATCAAGATGACCATAAGCTCCAAAACTCACAAAGAGAAGAACCAAACAAGAACCAACAAAGATGATGCAAGGATGCAATGGTTTGAGCTCTCTATGAACGATACGATCAAGCTACTCATCGAGAGCCCCCCTTGATAGTACGGCAATCGATCCTATAACCCGGTCTCCCAACTACCATCATGAGACCGGTAACATAGAAAACCTATCAAGAGCAAACCTTTGCCTTGCACATGGTCCACTTGAGCTAGATGATGACGATCTTGACTCCCTCAAGTTGGACCACCTTTCTTGGTTGTGTTGGCTCGATGAAGACTAGTTGATTGCTCCCCCATACTCCACTATGGGTGAGCCACTCTTCCGCACATCTTCACAAGTCCATTGTCACCACAATGGACGGCAAGCTTCAAGCATTTGATCTCTTCATGATGCTTCACTTGAACTTGCGTACCGCAACATCTTCACAAGTCCATTGTCGCCACAATGGACGGCAAGCTTCAAGCATTTGATCTCTTCATGATGCTTCACTTGAACTTGCACACCGCAACCTAACCCCACAAAGAACTCTCACAAAGATCATGGGTTAGTACACAAAGAGTAATCGACAATGCTTACCACACCATGGGATCGCTTGATCCCTCTCGGTACATCTTGTGCGCTTTGTGTGTTGATCAACTTGATTCACTCTTGACTTAGTCTTGATCAACCTTGACTCTCTCCAACTCTCTTCATTTGGATGATGTCTTGAAGGTAAACATGAATGATCACACAATCTTCTTCTTCAAGACATGCTTGCAATAAGCTCTACTCTCACATGACCAATCTTTGGATAATTCCTTAACAACACCTTGGTCACCACATAAACTCCTTGAAACCAACACATGGACTTCAAGAAAAGCCTATGGACAAATCCTTCAAATATAACTCAAGGCAACCATTAGTCCATAGAGATTGTCATCAATTACCAAAACCAAACATGGGGGCACCGCATGTTCTTTCACTAAGCGTACAGGTACCAACGTAACCCAAGTTGCCAAGGGACGGTCCCGCATGGTGCTCTAGTTTGGACCAACACTCAGAGGAGCACTGGCCCGGGGGGGTAAAATAAAGATGACCCTCAGGAGCGCGACTCTCAAATGAAAAAGGCTTAGGTGAGGCAAATGTAAAACCAAGGTTGGGCCTTGCTGGAGGAGTTTTATTCAAGGCGAACTGTCAAAGGGTTCCCATAACACCCAACCGCGTTAGGGACGCAAAATCCGGGAACACAATACCGATATGACGAAAAACTAGGGCGGCAAGAGTGGAACAAAACACCAGGCATAAGGTCGAGCCTTCCACCCTTTACCAAGTATATAGATGCATTAATTAAATAAGAGATATTGTGATATCCCAACATAAACATAATCCAGCATGGAGCAAACTTCATCTTCACCTGCAACTAACAACGCTATAAGAGGGGCTGAGCAAAAGCGGTAACATAGCCAAACAATGGTTTGCTAGGAAGGGTGACAAAGGTTAGAGGTGGTTTCATGGCAATTTGGGAGGCTTGAAGAGCAAGTGATAGGTAGCGCAGCATAGCGATAGAACGAAGCAACTAGCATAGCAATGATAGTAATGAGATCCAAGGTGACAGTCATCTTGCCTGAAATCCCGCTAGGAAGAAGAACGAGTCCATGAAGAAGGTGAAGCCACGAAGACGAACCAAGCGTAGACGAACGAATCCTCACGAACGCAACGAAACAGGAACTATCGAGGAGAAGCACAAACCGGAAAGAAGCAAACAACAAGGTAAACACATAACACATGACAAGGCATGATGCTCGACCAAGTATGATGCATGACACGGCTACATGAAGCTACTCATGGCAAGAGATGATGCATACAAGAGCAACACATCAAGGCAAGTTTAAATAAGGCCGGAAATAACATATAACAATTCCGGTAAGTCCCCATATGCAAGTTTCGAATTGGTCCAGATCTGAACAAACATTAAGTTGAAGTTGTTAAACAGCAAGTTAAAGAGCACCATGATGATCTACACGAAATTCTAGTCAAGTTACATATAAAGTTCATTTAGTTCGGAGCTATGGCCTAGAAGATATGAGCAAAACAAGTTAAACATGGCATTGATGCAAAATGCATTCAAACATCAAGCAAACACTCTCAAAACAAGAATGCAACAAGGTATATGAAACTACATGCAAAACTAAGCAAGTTTCATATAGAGCATGCTCAAAACGGAGCAACGGTGCAACACATACACTCCAAACAAGATATAACAACAATCTGTCCAAAACAGCACTAGGCATTTTGCACGCATCATAACAACATGCTACAGCACCCCAACATGAAAAGAAAAGGCATGGGCGTGATATGCAGGTAAAGCATTACCAAACATGAACACTGAGCTATCCCCAAAAATCCCTAGAACCTGCTTAAAAGGACATCGCAATATTGCAAACAATAACAGTTTCACAGACTTAGCAGAAATTACTGGACAGGTTGCAAAGTTTAGAGCTATCATACAACATGCTACAGGAATAGATCCTAGCAGACAAAGGCATGGTATGAATCTACTAATTGCATAAAACAAAAGTCCCTTACTGATCACGAGCCAAAAAGGCACAGAAGATATGATGGCACCCATGTAAATATAGCAAGTTTCATAAACAGATTCAGACTTAGCAGAAAAACTGAGCATGGCATAAACAGAATTATGAAGGCATCTTTGCGAGCTCAAATCACTCATCACAACGCATTTCATGGCATGTGAAGGCATCCAACAGTAAGATGGCATACTTATGAAGCTAAGCATGGCAAGAGCAAGTTCATAGGGTGCATGGATCACTAGCAAAACACATGTCCAAAACTGAACTTCATGTTAACAGGCTGACAGCAACATTATTTAGCAATTTGAGAGCAAGTTGTGACAAGCTACAGCAGGCTATAAATCCAACCAAGGGCATGGATGGATACATCATAACATGTATAACAAAACACCCTCAGTAAATATCTCCAGATTAGGCATAGATTGACTTGTAGAAGCAGGTTATCATGGCATCACAATGTTACAGCTACAGACTCAGCAGAAATGACTAAGTCACATAAATCAGCAACATCATGGAGGCTACTTTGCATGCTTGTGCCAGTCACCACATATATCACAAAAATACAAGATAAGCACCACTGTAAAGATGGCATGATTAAGTTCAAAACACATGTAGAGCTCATGCTCATAGGATGCACACACAAAATGCAATGAAAAAGACAAATCACCAAGTTCTATAAACAGACAGCAGTTAACATCATATAGCACTCTTGCAACGATGATTAAGACATCAAGATGGACTCAAACAAACATGACACAATGGAATGAAATGAAGAGTATCTCATGATGAACATTTTTGACACATTACACGCACAAAACGGAGCAGCACACATGAAGTTACGGCATGATGAATATGCACACATGATGTATGAATGCTGGGACTTGGAAGAAATCTCACCCTCGGGAAAAATGGATGACGCGGTGCGGGATGAAGGGGATCCGGCTCCTGTTTGGTTCGCGGTCGGGGAAGAATCCGGACGGGGCTGTCCCGGCGGCGGGGCGGTGCTCCGGCGCGCCGGCGAGGCGGAGGAAGGCGAGGGGGAGCTCCCTCCGGCCGGATCTCGCCGTATCCGGACCAGAGCGGACGCGGGGCGGCGCG
>NC_057814.1:595310358-595311369 GCF_018294505.1 Triticum aestivum
AGGCGGCGACACGGAGCGGACGCCTCGGGCCCAGATCCGGCTCGGGGCGGGCCTCCCACGGGCCTGGCGGGCCGCGGCGGCGCTGGGGCGTGGGGGCGACATGGAGACGCCAAGTGGCTGCTCCTGGTTGGTTGCGGGAGGCTGCTGGGGTGAGGTGGCGCACGGGGGTTGGCTGCAGGGCGCTGGCGGCGGCGCCAAGTGGCGAGGAGGGAGAGGGACGGCGCTGAAAACGAGGCTGGCGGCGGCTGATCCGAGGAGAAGGGGGTCTAGGGGTAGGGGAAGACTAGGGTAGCCCATTTTTGGAAGGAAGGGGTGTATATATAGGGTAGGTGCTAGGGTTTGGGTCTAGGGGGTGTTTTCGGGCATCGGATCGTGATCTGACGGTCCGGAGCGGAGGGGTAGTGTAGGTGGGCTAGATGGGCTGTGTAGGATGGCTTGGGCTGAGGGGAGAGAATAGAAGTGCAGCCCGGCAACTGTTTCCGAAATACCGAAAATGTCCAACGTCTATACCGGCTATATCACGGTTATAAATTTAACGGTTGGGCAGTCAAACGAACTCCGAATGCGATGAAATTTGGCAGGCGGCCTATCTACACTATAATAAGACTGCACGCCGAGTTTCATCTCATTCCGAGAACATTTTTAAGCCACTCACGAAACAAGGTCTGAGAGGTGCGACGGGCGCGTGCGAGAGTGTCGGATCGCGAAACGGACAACGGGGAAAAGGACCGGATGCAAGTTTTGAAAAGCATGCAGATGAAATGCAGATGATGACATGGCAAAATGCAACAGCAAGCAAATGACAAGGCAACAACGGCGAATAACTGGAAGACATCTGGCGCATCGGATCCGGGACGTTACACCGCCGCTGCCCCCGCCACCCGCTGCCGCTTGCCCCGTCGACCCACCACCCCACCGCCCCCCACTCGCCGATGCCTCGTCGCCCCACCACCCAGCCGTCCCGGCGCCCTGGTGCCCCACCACGTCGCCGCCCGACTGCCCCAACGCCCC